>NW_005356674.1:5469847-5518131 GCF_000412655.1 Myotis brandtii
GTTTCAAACTGCCAGCTCAGAGGCCGGCAAGTCAGGCGGGGAACGTTGGAGTCTGCAGTCACTGGAGCAAGCAAGCCTCATGTTCGCTTCCAGCTGCCTGGCTGCTGGCCGCCATCTTGGCTGACAGTTAATTTGCATAAGGATATGCTGATTAGCCAATGGGAAGGGTAGCGGTCGTACGCTAATTACCATGTTTCTCTTTTATTAGTGTAGATTCTGGCAAATATAATTTACATAAAACATCAGTAAGTTCTTAAGTACCTATTGATTCAAACAGTTTTGTTGCTCTGGGAGATTGGAGGATGTATTCTTTACATCCTTAGCTTACAGCCTAATGAATTACCTACATTAATTACTGCTGTGCTAATAATAGTATTCTTTTGAAATTCTTTCCTTGATACCAAATTTTACATTGATACCTAAACCATATAGTTGAAATGTTTTTTAGAATTTTTACTAGTATGTGGGGGTGTTTTTAACCTCTATCTGTTATTATAATTCCTTTGGTTATTTTATTCTTTTTTGAATTACATTTATTGTGGTGACATTGGTTACTAATATTACATAGGTTTCAAGTGTACAATTCTATGAGATATCATCTGTGTATTGTATTGTATTCTTAATTTTTTTAGCTTTCTCTTTTTAATTCTCTTTGAATTTGAGATGATAACCAGAATTATATTAACCTGCAACTTAGAACTTGCCAGAAGTGGATGACGAAGTACTTTAAAAATCATTGAAGTTTGAATATTGGTTGTATTTATACATTAACAATCCTGTTGAGAATAATCAGTAAGTTTTTGAACATTCAGATACAATCTCGTGCTTTAACAGCTGCTGGAACCCAGTGTGAATATTGGCCTGGTGGAGCCTTGGGAAGTGAACCTTCCATAGGGAGTATGATCCAGCTTCAGCAGTCCTTCAGGGGCCCAGAGTTCGCACATAGTTCTATAGATGTGGAAGGACCCTTTGCAAACGTCAACAGAGGTAACACACACATTTGCTAATTACCTTAGCTAATGTAGTGACTGTTTATGTACTATAATCTTGTGCTGGGCCAACTACCATCAGCAAAACATGAGATCTGTATACTGGGTGTCTTCCATTGTTAAACCATCATGTTCTGGTGCTGTCACTGACCAAGACTGATGAAGTTACCTTATTCACATCAGGATCAGATGGTGCTCTCTGGCCAGGCTGTCCATTCAGGTTCTAATAACTGAACTTCTGGTCTGAATTCTCAGGTAGTTTAGTTGAGCAGTGAGAGTCTAATGTAGATTAACTGAGAAATAGTAGTTTTCAGTCTTTCCCTCTGCATCTTTGATAAGTGTTGAAGGTGAGAGCAGGTTGCAGAGTAGAATACAAAACCTCAGTTATGTAATATAGTATTCTTAGTCAAAAGAATATTTTCATTATTTTTATGTAATTTAGGTCTCCAAAACAGCTCTAAGATCTGTTTAGAATTTCAGTACCCATGAAGATCTGAGATGTTATAAGTAGCTCTGCTCTTATTTCTTAAAACTGTAAAATTATTTATCTACTAGAGGCCAGGCTGAGAGATCCACCAGTGCACAAATCCATGCATCAGGCCTCTAGTATGCATATAAGATCTTTGGTTAATCTTTTCCCACCCTCCCCCGTCCCCACTTCTCTTTGAGATTCATTAGTTTGTTCCATGTTTCAATGCCTGTGCATTGAGCGTCTGCCCCCTGGTGGTCAGTGTGCATCATAGCTACTGGTCAAACGGTTGCTTAGGCAGATAGATAGATAGATAGATAGATAGATAGATAGATAGATAGATAGATTAGCAAAATGAAAATCATTTTTTAAATTATGCCTTTTGTATTAACCAAATATTTCTTAAAATGTTCTCTCACAGTAAATAGCATATGGTTACTTTTCATTTTATACCATTCTTGAACTTTCTTTTTGACTCATATATTTCAAGAATAATAAGTAGGTAAAACCATAGGACAGCCTGGGAATGTGGGCTCTCCTCAAGTAGCAAACTAATTGAACAGCCCATGCGGCACAGTTGCATGATATTTGACCAGAACCACCAGTACCCCAGCAAAGACCACTGGTGACATTGATTGCTTTAAGCCCCAGAATAGACTTTGGCATTGGAGGACTGTTTGCCTTCTAATATGTTATTCCAGAAGCTATGTTAGTATTAACAAGTGAAATTATATTCCATTCTATGATGCCTGTTGTGACTTTCTAAAAATCATCTTGTCAGATGTCCTCTGGTGATTTTTTTTTCCCATTAACTTAAGAGAAATTTTATTTTCAGATGACTGGGATATTGCTGTAGCTAGTTTATTACAAGTTACTCCCTTGTTTTCACATTCTCTATGGAGTAACACTGTCAGATGTTACCTCATTTATACAGATGAAACCCAGCCTGAAATGGATATTTTTCTTAAGGTAAGGAAATTTGTAAATTCTCTATTCACTGATTTAAAGTGCAATATTGTATCCTATTTCTGATTCTACTACATCTAAACCAAGTAGTTTACTACCTGCTAGATTATATGTCTTAAAGAGCAGGAAGCATTTTAGGCTTTTCTTAAGAGAAAATCTTGCTCAGTATTATCAGTATTTTTAAATTAAGGAACTGTGTGCTTTTTTAAAAAAAATATATATTTTATTGATTTTTTACAGAGAGGAAGGGAGAGAGATAGAGAGTTAGAAACATCGATCAGCTGCCTCCTGCACACCCCCTACTGGGGATGTGCCCGCAACCAAGATACATGCCCTTGACCAGAATCGAACCTGGGACCCTTCAGTCCGCAGTCCAATGCTCTATCCACTGAGCCAAACCAGTTAGGGCAAACTGTGTGCTTTTGAGTGCTTCATTACACATTCTCCACAATGTTTAAAACCCTTGTTAATAGTACCTGCTTTAGTTAATATCTGTCCACCCAATCTTGAATCTGTTTCAGGTTATAACAAAGTTTAATCCTTGTTGTAGTTTTTCATTGCTCAAAGCAGCCATTAGGGATAATTTAAGGCAGGGGTAGGCAGACTACAGCCTGTGGGCTAAATTTAGCCTTCTGTCTATTTTTGTATGACCCAGAGCTAAGATTGGTTTTTACATTTTTGAATGGTTGAAAAAAATCCAATTAACAATATTTTTTGACATGTGAAAATTATATGAAATTTAAATTTTCTGAGCTAGGAAACAGCCAAGTTATTAAGCTAATATTATTTTTGTTTTATAGAGAAACTTGCCTTTTCTGTTAAAGACTTTTTTATATATTTTTTAAAATTTAAATCAGAAAATATCCCACATAACCTGTTCTAAAGCATGCTTTTTTAAAGTAGTATAAAACTGACTAGATCTTCAGTTAAATAAGTTGTGCTTTTACATGTTTTAATTTGTTTCTAGGACTATTCACCTAAACTTAAAAGAATGTGTGAGACAATGGGATATTTTTTCCATGCTGTATATTTTCCAATAGATGTTGAAAATCAATACCTCACTGTAAGAAAATGGGAAATTGAGAAGAGTTCATTAGTTATCTTATTCATTCATTTAACTTTACCAAGGTAAACTGAAAATTCTGTAATTTATTATAGGAGTTAACTTATAACTTTTTCATTTATTTGCAAAGTCTCATGCACCTGACCCATTATTGGAAGCCATGTGTAACAGTATATTTGAGAGTGTTTTATACTAGATTTAAAAAATATTAAAATTACATATGCTTTAAAATTTAATTTAATGCACAATTAAATTTAATGCACTCTCATTGTCTGATAATAAACATTTTTTAACACTAAGCTGGAAGAGAGCTATAAAAACATCCATTTTTGGAAAGCTTCACTTCTTTTGCAACTGGCCTTCTCTGGCCACTTTTTATTGCAGTGAGCCCCCATTATTGACACTTAGGTTGATTGACTCTTTGCTGTCACTGTGCAATATAGTAAAAGAAATACTGATTTCCAATCTAGCCTTTTATTGGAAGACTGTGAAGAAGCTTTTCTGAAAAATCCTGAAGGCAAACCACGATTAATTTATCATCGTTTGGAGGATGGGAAAGTCAGTTCCGACTCTGTCCAGCAATTGATTGACCAAGTTGCCAACCTGAACAAGACCAACAAAGCCAAGGTAAAATTCTTAGGGTTGCTTTTTAAGAACATGCTTGGCAGCGGCAAGTACTAGAGCAAAGGCCATGGCGTAGGAGTGGTCTGGCATTTTGGAGAGAGGAAGGAGGCCAGAGTGGCTGGAGCAGAGGGGGATTAATAGGGAAGATAAGAGGGCACTGATGATGAAGAACCCTGGAGAACATTTTAAGGACCTTGGTTTTTTTCCTTGGAGTGAGATGGGAAGCCATTGGAGGACTTAAAGCAACAGCAGAAGAAATTTTATTCTAGAAGGGTCTCTTAGGCTGCTGGGTGGAGAATGCACTGTGGATTGGGGGATTGTGGGAGAGGTCAGAGTTGGAGACATGTTGCAGCCATCCATGTGAGAGGTGCTGGTGGCTTGGACCAGGGTGATGTAGAGGGAATGATAAGAAATGGCAGGATTCTGGATAAACTTTGACAGTAGGGTCAATAGATTTCCTGACAGATTAATTGCAGACTATGAGAGAGGAAAAAATAGCAATCAATATATGGCGAAAAAATATGACTTGTGAGTGGACAACTCAGATTCTTTTCTGTGCTTTTCTTTTCCCTCCAACCTTTTTTAATTTTCTTTCTTTTTCTCTTTTTCTTTTCTATCTACTATTGACCAAGGATTAGTGTAAGAAGGAGCCTTTTCATAGTAACCTTTCCTAAGAGCACTGGGAAAAGCAAAAAACTGATGATGAGTGAAGGAGATTTGATCATCCCTAGATTCATGGTGAGATATACTTTAGAATGGAGATTACAGGCTTGGTATGAATGCACACTGAGTTAACTTGGTAGATGTCTATAATGTTAGGAATACAATAGAAAACAACTCTAGGATTTTTAAAAAGTTTTCGGTTCTCTTTATTTCAGCCAGAAAATAAGATCAAATGTGAATACAAGCATTTTTCTTACATCATGTAGTATTGAAAAGATAGCTTGATACCAGCATAACATTAAACCAGAGAGCCTAAGCCAAAATAAAGTGCTTTTTTATTATAGTTAATCTCCAGAACCATTTCTTTTTTTGTTTGTTTTTATTATCACCTTAATCCACTAGGTCTCATAGGAAAAGATATTAATTCATCTTCCTTATCTCTATTCTATTCTATTCTTGCTTTTACAAATTAGTATGCTATAAGGATAAGTTTATTTTATGAAAATAGGATAAAATAAGATCTCTTTGCCATATTAAAAATGTAAATGTAGGCTAAACTTCCATACCAGTTCACTTGATATGCTTTTTAAAACCAGTGTCTTATTGTAATCTTAACAGATATTATCATTTACTAGAGGCCCGGTGCATGAAATTCATGCACCGGGGGGTGGGAGCGTCCCTCAGCCCGGCCTGTAACGAAGCCAGCATCCCTTGCGCCCTGGCCAGCCTCTGACCAGAGGCCCACCCGCCCTTCCTCCCTCCATCCGTGGGCCAGGGCGCGCGGGATGCTGGGGCTGGTTGACAGGGCAACGCCGCCCCAGTGTCCCATGCACCCCAGCCAGCCTCTGGCCAGAGGCCCCCCTGCCCTCCCTCCCTCCCTGCCACTGCTCCCCCCAGCGGCGCTGACAGAACCAGACACTCCAGCGAAGGGGCTGAGGGGACTGGGTGCCACCATCTTGTGGCTATGGGTGCTGCTATCTTTGCGACAGAGTGACGGTTAATTTGCATACTACCCTTTTATTAGATAGGATTAGTAATACACATATTCTTTACAGATAGAGCATTCTTATTTTATTTTTTTAAGAACAAAGAAAGGAGAGAGAGAAATATCAATAAGTTGCCTCCCCCACGTTTTTCTGCCTGGGGTTGAACCCAAAACCTGGGCATGTGCCCTGACCGGGAACCGAACCTGCCACCTTTGGGTGTATGGGACAATGCTCCAACCAACTGAACCACACCAACCAGGGCAATACTCAAAAGACCATTTTATATAGCCAAATACCATTTTGCTTTTTTGTTTTGTAGAATTAGCTTTACTGGCATAAAAATTGATTATGATGTATTTTAAAGGTAATATACATATATATTATATATAAAGTGGTTATTGCAACATTGTTTTATTACAGCATTGTTCACATTAAATCCCTTGTCTGATCTTGGACAAGTTTAACTTGTCTCAGTTTCCTCTTCTGTGAAATGGAGGTAACCACAGTGTTTCCCTCAGAGGGTTGTTGTGAGGATAAATGAGCTACTAGACAGGGAATGTACTTAGTACAGTTCAGTTCGTGACACATAAGCACTATAAAAATGTTCACCAACCCCACTTCCTCCTGTTGTTATTGTTTCTTCTTGTTGTTGTTAAACTTCCTTTTTTTCCAGATCATTGATCACGCAGGAGATCCTGCAGAAGGTGTATATAAAACTTATAGTTATGTGGAAAAGATTATTAAACAGGTAAATATGCATCTCCTGCAAGATTGCATCTAAAATTGTTAAGACTGTTTTCCATAAATTTGGGTTTTCCAGAGAAAATCACTTGTTTGTTTTCTGAAAACAAGACTCAGAGAGAGTGCCATTGTTTCTGTTGGAAGTTCATCCTGCAGTATCATGTGCTATTACTAGTACCATAAACCTTTACCTCTCATCTGTCTCACAAAGCTATTTGATGCTTCAATACCGTTAAGTGTAAAATGAATTACGAAAGTGCTAGTTAAAAAGTATTTAAGAGAAAATGTTCATTCTATTTAATAGTGAATCTCAGATTCTGTGTGCACCTTGAATTTTTTATATTAGAAAAATCCTTCTCAAATATTTCCACCATATTATTCCTAATAGTGGGGGTGAAAATACACCTTTAGAGGTCTGGAGGTATCTGAGCTGAAAGTTTCTATGATGTCTCAAGTATTATCTGAAAATTTATGAGAGTTATATATTCTGCTTAATAGTATACGTGTGTTTAATTTTAATATAAAAATCATTTAAAATCATGTATTAGCAAAAATGGTAATAATGATGAAAAGAAAAATAAGCCTTTATCTTTAAGTGAAATGGGCACAAGAGGAAGATATACTATGTTCAGCCTATGGTTGCCCATACTTGCTGAAACCTCCCCCAGAGTACTGGGGACCCTACTTGAGAAGTAAGAGATTAGATTAATTTTAAAAGTGAACTTGCATTACAAGTATGGAGATATGTTGTCAGAGAAAAAGTGAGCCCCAAAACATGATGATAAGACTTCTGGCAATGCATTTTGTATAATGTACCTTAGCATAAATAGTGACATTATTGATTTTGATTTTCTCAACAACAATTTTGAACTTATAAGTTTATTCTTATAGGTACCATACGAAAGGCCATGGTTTGGGGCTTGCCTTCCTTCGTAGGTGAAGCCCACCTTAGACTTGTGTGCTAATGCTGCTGCAAGGTCTTTACACGTTTCATTCATTTTCATGTGCTTGCTCTTGGTGTTCAGGACATCCTAGGCTTTGAGAACACAGACCTGGACACTAAGGATTTGGGCAGTGAAGATTCTATTCCAGAAGAAGACGATTTTGGCGATGTTCTGTGGGACATACATGATGAACAAGAGCAAATGGAAACTTTTCAACAGGCTTCAAATTCAGCCCATGAGTTGGGATTTGAGAAAGTAAGTTGGAATACAGTGGGGCCTTGACTTACAAGTGTCCTGACTAACGAGTTTTTTTGAGATACCAGCCGTCTCTCGGCCGATTTTTTGCATTGAGTTGATAGAGTAATTTGAGTTAACGAGCTCAGTCTCAGAACGAATTAAACTCGTAAGTCAAGGCCCCACTGTATTGTTCCAGCAAAGATCAATCTCCATTTAAAGACTGCATTATGATTGTGTTTTCAGCTAAATATAGTCAAGGTTAATATTTGTGTTAGTGTCTGCCCTCATGGCTTGATTAACTATTTTGAGACATGTGCTTAGGTACATATCATATGAAAGATATGTGACACAAAATATACTTATGAACATCAAACATTTTTAGTTACAGATTAGGATTTATAAACCACATGTTCATTATGCTTCCATCTGCAATTCACCAGATCAAGATTAGGATATCTAGGAAGTTTGATAAAAAATAGTAAAGCTATCTATTCTTCCAGTTCTTGGAGAAATCAAAATATCAAGCATTTGGGGGGAGGGGGGGATGAGGACACACTTGTAATACCTTAACCAATAAAGAAATTAAAGATTAAAAAATATATATATCAAGCATTCAGAAAACAAAGCACAGTAGTTAATGTGAATGGCAGGTCATGCCTTAAATATCTAAAAAAACAACTAACAGAATTTGAAGTACTCAAAGCATCTTAAGTCGAAGTTCAAAAAGTTTGGAGTGCTTTTTGAATTAATGTAAGAACTAATATTTTAAAGAATATTGTACAGTTGCTGTCACTAACAGCTATATTTTTATAATTTGAACTGTGTATGTTTATGTCCTAGTTCCACCATTTCCTAACTAGGGGTTCTGGTCAAGTTACTTAGCTCTAAACTTGGACTTTTTGTCTATAAAATGAAAATAATTAATAGTACCTACCACAGGGTTGGTGGGTGGATTAAACCATATAATGCACTTGGCAAAGTACCTGGCACTTGAGAAATGTAAAATTGTTATTTTATAAGAGAGCTATTATTATTGTTATTTTATAAATGAGGAACCTAAGATTCAGATTATGGTTTGCATAAGAGCACACAGTGGGTAGATTGTAGATCTGGGCTTTGAACCAAAGACTTTTGGCTCCAAATCCTATGCTCTTTCTTCTATTGCAAGAGGTCTTAATTTGGGAACCATGGGTCTATAAATGGGCTTTATTTAGAACAGTGAACTAAATTGTTAGGATTTGCAATTAAATCAATGAAGCCTTTGCTTCTTCAGAGGTATCATTACTATCAGAATTATTTGAGTTCCTGGAAAATATATTCTGTATTTAGATTTGACAAACAGAAAATTGATTGAGAAACTATACCAGGTAATCATTTATTGTAATTGCTGGAAATTTCTGCTACCCTAAAGCAAGCCACAAACTACTTAGTACAAATTCCTTTAAATCTTTATCAGTTGTCATTTAGAGCATTGGTACAATTAATAAACATTTCAGCCCCCAAGATAACTTTGGAATCTCCTTAGTAGGTACTGAGATATTTTGGTTTTCTGAAGGCGTCCTTTTCAGCTCTGAACCAGTTTTTAGTGTCTGAGGAAAGCCTGGGAAATATGGTTCTTGGACTTTGCCTAGAGCTCACTTAATTTCAGAAAGATCTCAGGTGGCCTGTCCTAACCTGATTCTCTGTAGCAACTGGGAGACTTCAAGTCCTCAGATGAAACCTGCTCTTGTTTGGATCTGTCCTCAGAAGCCCTGGAAACTGAGGTGGTCTCTAGAACAGGTGTTTTGACCAGGAGATCGAGGATGCCTGTGGTATCCCCATCAAGGCCTTCTGTGGTATTTTCTGGGGTTTAGGTTAGTAGAGTGGCCTCCCTGCAGCATTGTGCAAAACATCTGAATTTTGTAAAACCCCATGGGGATCTTAAGTGTTGTCCCTCCTTCATTATTCATCACAATACTATGTGTAGGAGAAATTGGGGCCCATTTGTTGTTTACTACTTTAGGCATATTTAACAAGTCATAAAAATAAGTAATTATGAGGGTGCTATTGACTAAAAGTAGATTCCATTTTCTCATGCGACTTTTTACCAATGATTTCAGAGGGTGTTGGCTATATTTACTATTCTAAGAGGCATGTGGTTCCTCACAATTTAAATTCATTTTTTTTCTAGTATTATGAACGCCTCAATGATCTAGTGGCAGCACCAGCACCAATTCCACCCCTGCTCATATCTGGAGGACCAGGCTCTGGAAAGTCCCTGCTTTTATCAAAGTGGTATGATTCAGTGCAATTAAATTGTTATCATTGTGTCATTTGAATTACCAAATTCATTCAACAAAATGTCTGCCTTCCTGCCTAGTCTGTACTGAACATTAAAAGAGCAAAAAGGAGTGAAATAATAGATTTATGCCTTGAAGTATACACAATACATATGTTAGAGAGAAGATACAGAATGAGAAAGGAATAGGAAATTGAGCATTTGTGATTATGTAGCTAAATGATGTAGGTCAGAAGTAAAGGAGTGCTTTGTAAGGGAGTGGTCAATATGACATCGAATTAGGTGAATTCTAGACGGAATGTGCCTTTATTTTCATTTATTGGCTTCATCTTAAAGGTTTCATTGGCATTTTAAATTATGTGAAACAAGACAAAGACTATTTAGAGTGAAATAAGTCATAAAGAATATAAAAATAGACAATAACCTTTAATATGAATGCAAACTAGTTTTTCAAATTATGGACTAAGGTTCATATAAACTAATACATTCTTTTCATTTCATTTCAGTTCATCATATTATTTAAAGATAATTAGTGAAAATATTTTCTTTCATAATTATTTACATTGAAGAGTTAGCACATGTTGGTTCTTTTTTATTGCCTTTTATTTAAAGTTATGTTTGAAAAAATACTGTTTTTGTACTTCTTTTTTCCTCTACTACCATATTTGAAACTAGAGGGTAATGCTAATTTTACTAATACTTTAAATTCAAATGTATACTATTTTGGCTTATATTAGTTAATATCATCTTGTAATTATAATGAATCTATAAATTTTAATGGTTAATTTAAAAGGATCTAAAAGTAGAGTAAAAATAGAAACTTCTCATATTTATTCAAAATTGACCATGTGATTGCTGATAAGTAGCATTTGATGCTTAATGAACTGTGAATTCTTTTTTAGTTGACAGTAAAGGAGCTTTATCAGTCTTATAAAAGCTCTTCTTTCAGGATTCAATTACAACAGAAGAATTCCCCTAATACACTAATTCTTTCTCATTTTGTGGGGAGGCCCATGTCAACCAGTTCAGAGTCTTCCTTGATTATTAAACGGCTTACTCTAAAGGTATAGTATGCCATCTTTTGGGATTTTCAGAATTTTTATTTAGATTCAGATTTTGTTGGGGCTAAGTACCTGATGATAAACCAATTTTCAGTGATCACCCATTTGTTTTGGTTTTGCATAAGATTAAAAATAATACTCAATACGATTGGTGACTTGGTTTGGGTTCAAAGTGCAGAGATAGACCTATTTCTCACCAGCTGCGATAAAGTACAACTACTTCAGTCTGTGTGCTCTCATCTGGCAGCTGATGCAGCACTCTTGGTCAGTGTCCGCTCTGACCCTGGATCCTGCGAAGCTTCTGGAAGAATTTCCTCGTTGGCTGGAAAAACTCTCTGCGCGTCATCAAGGCAGCATCATCATCATTATTGATTCTATAGATCAAGTTCAGGTACTGTTTTCACTTTGTAACCCATTGATATACTCAGAAAGAGACAAAAGTATCAGTAATGACCCTAGCAGGCATTTAATTTATATGTTCCTGAGAAGAAAATATTGACATTGTTTCTTTTATTTCTGCTTAATTTCTGAAGGGGAAGCATGTGGACTTAAAAAAAAAAATACTGTATGCCAGTACATGCTAATATCTTATTGAAAAAGACCAACCGAATTTTCACAATTAGCAAAAATTGTTCATTTTGACATATTTTTAGGGCTTGGACTTTTCCTTAAGTGTCCAGACTTAAGATCAGCAGCAATAGTCTTTTGCCACTTGTTCTTCTACTATTCTGAGATAAATCTTCCAAAAATGAGATTTTATCCTTAACAGTAATGAGAAACTTAAAGAGAATTTTCATTTTACCTGGGGAGCTGTTATGGGTTGTTTTGAAATATTTTGAATTAATAGATTGAATTTTGTTTTTATATTTTTAAGCAAGTTGAAAAACACATGAAATGGCTGATAGATCCCCTGCCAGTGAATGTAAGAGTAATTGTTTCTGTGAATGTAGAAACATGCCCTCCAGCATGGAGGTATGATGCTAACTTCAGTTCTTTCAGATTACATGAAATGTTTTAAGTACAAACAAGGCAAGGTTTTTCATATGTGTTTGTGTTTTTTGTATTTTTTATAAAAGTGGCAGTGAGGATGGGGAGAAGTGGACAATACCAGGATAAATATGCGATCAATAAGGATTTGGTGGGAGGTTAAATCTGGGATGTGAGAGAGGAGAAGGCTGGGATGACTCCCAAGTTTCTGGCTTGAGAAATTAGTAAATTGTGGGCCTATGAGCTGAATGAGAAGCACAAAGGACAGGCAGGTTTGTTTTCTAACATGGTTAGTTTGAGTTGCCAATTATAACTTGAGTAGTGATGTCTAGTAGACAAATTTATGGATGAGGAAAATGGTGTAGGGCTGTGCTAAGACACCTGTTATCCTGAAATGCAAGCTCACTTTAACAGCCCTCAAAAAAGGGATAAAGTGGTTGAATTCTGTGGGGCAGTATTTCTCAACCTATTTTTGCCCCACATGGAGCCTTTTTACTAATTTTATTCCTAATCACCTCCCTGCCAAGAAATTTAATACCACACATATACTGTACACTGAGTGACCAGATTATTATGACCACCTGATGTTTGTAGGCAAATTAGCTATAATTTCATGCTGAAGTTGCTAGAGGGCCAGACCATTATAAATAGGGAAGCAGATTGTTTACCATGACAGTAGAAGTGATTTTTTTCTGAAGATATGGGTAAACAACGCGATTTAACAGCCTTTGAACGTGGGATATATATATATATATATGTATATCAGTTTATGCATAGAAACAGATATGCAAATATATTTGTGCCTTATACATCGAAAGAATAAGATATTTTCACACACACACCCCCAACAAACAATTGTCATCACTCCACTGAGAATGCATATTGTAAAGTGAATAAATTTCAATTGGATTACAAATTACCTGTGGGCAGAGACTGTGTCTTGTACTATTCCTCATAGGTACTAATACCTATTTTTACAATAGTGTACTTCGAACTAGAAATATTTTACCACTTCACTATCTAATGTCCATGCTGTTTATTTTAGTACAGTTTTTGTTGTGATTAATAGCTGAAAGTAATGATGTTAGAATAAATGAAATAATGTTACTTAATAGGATTAACAAATTAGTTTTGCTTATTTAATAAAGGCAGTATAAAAAATTAATTCCTGTACTGGATTTTGACTTGTGGGTAGAGTACAGCTTTGGTGGTATTATTAGAAGATAATTTCATTTTCCTTTTCTTTAAATAAAAGGTTGTGGCCTACACTTCATCTTGATCCTTTAAATCCGAAAGATGCAAAATCTATTATAATTGCAGAGTGCCACTCTGTAGACATTAAATTGAGTAAAGAGCAGGTACGTGTCTTTAATTGTGCTGCTATCTTTTTCTCTCTATCAGCTTTCCATGAAAACACCTTATATGAGACTTAATATTTAATATTTTCTGTTGTTATAAGGAAAATTGGAGTTTAATAATTACTGTGTTAAATACATTTGCTCTTAAACCTATAGCAGATATAGAAGAAGGAATAAAGAAAATTTTGGTCATAGGTTTACTTTACTATATTATATTAAGCAGGTATTTTAACAGCAAAAAAGCATTTGCATGTCGACTTCACCTGTGGTCCATGACCACACGGCAGTGATGCTGCTGGTGAGATGGCAGGAACCGTGTCATTCCTGCAGGGATGTTTGTTGATGGCTCGGTAGTAAAGGCCACTTAATCCCAGGGTGGTTTTGTATTTTTGTTTTGTTTTCTGGTAAACTGTGCAGGAGAAGAAGCTAGAACGACATTGTCGTTCTGCTGCAACCTGCAATGCCCTTTATGTCACCCTTTTCGGCAAAATGATTGCATGGTAAGTGACGATTCTTTTACATGACCTTCTGCATGTTTTATGTTTGCTGCAGACTGCTTCCTCACCGCGTGAAATGGAGAACTGATCACTATGACAATCTCTTGGGCCACTCAGATTCTGTTTATTCTAACAGTGATACTAACAACCTGTGAGAATGTGACTTGTAACTGAAGATCGATAACCTGTGAATTACCATAACTTGTTGAATATGTTTGTGTAATTTTCATCACACTAACCTTTTCCTTACTGGGGGTTGCAAAAGAAGGCCATCTTTGCCCTCATTTGGAGCCCATCCATGAGTGCTCAAGGTCACCTGCTTAAGACCCCTAGCTTTGGGGAAATGAGGAGTCAACTGAGGTGTTAAAAATATTACTTCCGGTGCCTTTGATTATCAGTAGGTAGGTATGTGGGTAGGAATTTGTAGCTGTCTCTGTTATCAAATTCTGATAAACATTTTACCTTAAAATAAATTATTCCATTTTACATATCCATCAGTAATTTGCTTTTAGATAAGCATTAGAAAGTTTTATTACTTTGTTTTCTTCAGTACTGCCTCAGACTACTTGTTTGTCCATTCAAAACCAGAGGTAAAAATGATTTTTTTTCATTGCAATAGATAGTAATCCTAGCACAACGCATATTCTAGACACTGAACCTGGTACTCTTGTCTCTTAATTCCACATTCTCATCTTAAGAACCAAATGAAAATAATCTTCTAATACTTTCACTTGTCCATGATATTTGCACTGTTCCTTCCTGCTTCCCAGTTGAGCAGTGAATCTGGCCTCTGTGCCTATCAGTAGCTTGAATAAGTATAATTCAAGAGTGGGAGTCACTTTCTATACATTTCACAATTTTTATTGAAATTATCTACTTAAGAGGGATTATGGACCACTTCTTTTTGTTTTGATTTTTTTTTCTGTTTAGATATCTTTATATTTAAAAAAGAAACTACTGGTAAATATTGTGAAATAATTTAAAACACCCTCCTCTCCCCCCGGTTTACTGATTTTCTTTAACCTGATGTTTTTCAAATTCTGGCTTTAAAAATTTTAATTTGCATGGCTAACTAACTAATAATATTTATTTATAATTATTTTCCTGCTTCTAGTATGTAGGTAGCATGCTTCTAGATGATAGGAACCATGTCTTACTCATTCTTATGTTCTATAATACATAGTAATTGTTTGAATTTAATAAGAACCAGCATTTGTTTATTGAATTGAATTAAATGGTACACTAAAATAAATTTGATGACTCCAGCAGCCCCATAAAACTACCATTTTTCTGTATCATGTTTTATTGAATTCCTGTTCTTATCAGTTGCAATATAAAATATAGAGATATTGTGGTATTTTCTTGTTTTTGTTTTTTAGTGATTTCAGAGAGGAAGGGAAAGAGAGAAAGTGAAAGAAACATCAATGATGAGAGAAAAATCATTTATCAGCTGCCTCCTGCACGCCCCACACTGGGGATTGAGCCTGCAACCCGGGCATATGCCCTGACAGGGAATCGAACCATGACCTCCTGGTTCATAGGTCAACACTCAACCATTGAGCGTTGCTGAGCAAGACCACATTGTTTTTAATCTACCCCCAGTTTTTCACAGATGTTGACAGTCTATAAGAAATAAAATCTATTTTCAATTCCAACAGTGCTGGGAGATCAGGCAATTTAGATAAAATTCTTCATCAGTGTTTCCAGTGTCAAGATACAGTTTCATTATACAGACTTGTTCTGCGATCCATCCAGGAGTCCATGGCGAATGATATGGATAAAGAACTCATGAAACAGGTAAAGTGTAGTAAATTCATCAAAGGAAGATTATTTTGCTTTTTTTGCATTTATATGTGAATTAAAGTAAATAGCAAATTTTGGTAAATTTGTGCTCAAATACATTTCAAGCATATACAGGATTGTGTGCTGTGTCCAGAAGTGATATCTTGGGAAATTTGCATTTTCCTGATTGTCATTGAGATTTTTTTTATCTGTTCATGTTCATTAGTTATTCTTGTTTCCTGTATGTGACTTCTTTGTTCAAGTCCTTTAAACATTTTTTAATTGAGTTGTTCGGATCTATGGGCATTCTTAAGTGTTCTGCATGCTGACTACAAATCCTTTGTTAGAGAGTTTTCAAATGTCTTTTTCCTTATCTTTCCTTGTCTTATCTTTTAACTTTATGGTGTCAAAGTTTTATCAACAGTTGCTTTTATGGTTTATGCCTGTGTATCTTCTTTTCAAAACCCTTTGCTATCATAAAAGTGTTCTCATATATATTTTCCCCTTCAGAATATTTGACAGTTTTGTTCTTCATGTGTAAGCCCTTAATTCATGTTGATTTATTTTTGTTTATTGTATGAGGAAGGAATCTACTTTTTAATCTTTTATTACTAGTATGTGGCTGTTTTACTAAATAGTACATCTTTTCTACTGATGTAGAATGCTATCTGTTGAGTGTCCAGAATATAGACACATGAGTCCATTTCTAGGCTTTTCTTGTTCCAATTTTGCCTATTCCTTGCCAATACCAGTGTCTTACCTATTAGAACTTTAAAGTGAACTTTAACATTTGGTTGGACAAGCTCCCTGTTAATATTATTCTTTACGATTTTGTTGGCTAATTTCCTGTGTGTATTTTTAGAATTGGTTCAGCAAGTGCCCTGGAAACTTATTTTGGAATTCTTTGGAATTGCATTGAATTTAGAGATAGAGTTAAATAAATTATATGTCTTTCCTCTATGGAAAGCTAAATGATTCTTCATTATTTAGTCATCTTCTTTAATGACTTTCAATAAAGGTCTTATACATCCTTTGTTAAGGTTTGTTTCTAAGGACTCTGTAGTTAAAATAATATTTTATTTGTTTTAATTTTTATTAAAGAGTAGTTGGCATACAACAGTATATTAGTTTCTGGTGATTTGACATTTATTTACCTTATGATGTGATCACCACACTAAGTCTAGTAACATTTGTCACCTTGCCAAGTTATTACAATATTATTGACTATAACCCTGTTAGTCATTCCCGTAGCTTATTTATTTTATAACTGGAAGTTTATACCTTATTCCCCTTCACCGTTTTTTACCCATTGAGGATATAGAAAAAAGGAAAACCTAATGCACTGTTGATAGGATTGTGAATTGGTGCAGCCACTATAGAAAACATTATGGAGATTCCTCAAAAAATTAAAAGTAGAACTACCATACAACCCAACAATTCCAATTCTGGGTATTTATTTGAAGAAAACAAAAACACTATTTATTTGCAGTAGCCAATATATGGAAGCAACTTAGATGTTCATTGATAGATGAATGGATAACGAAGATGTGGTACAGATACACAGGGGAATATTACTCAACAAAAAAAGAATGTAATCTTGCTATTTATAACACCATGGATGGAACCAGAGGGTATTATGCTAAGTGAAACATCAGACAAAGAAATAAGTGAAATAACATTTTAAAATTGTTTGTTAAAATACCACATGATCTCACACATTCATGGATAATAGAGACCATTATAAACTTTTGAACAATAATAGATACAGAGGCAGAGCTGCCTCAAACAGATTGTCAAACTGCAGCGGGAAGGCTGGGGAGGGTTGGGGGGCAGGAGGGAAGGGGGTAAGAGATCAACCGAAGGACTTGTATGCATGCATATAAGCATAACCAATGGACATAAGACACTGGGGGGTAGGGGAGGCCAGGGGATTGTCAAGGGCGGGGAAAAAAAGGACACATATGTAATACCCTTTGTAATACTTTAAGCAATAAAAAAATTTAAAAAAATTGTTTGTTATTAGTTAAATTCAGTTTTAATTTCTGAAAACTTACTTTATATTTAGCAACGTTGTTGAACTCTTATAGTTTGAACCTTGATCCATTTTTATGTTAATTTCCCAACTTGGGGGCTCCTGGGGTTTTGCCTTTTCATCTTACTTTCTAGCTCATAAGTATCCCATGTCTGTGGGCTAATGTTTTCCTCATGCATCCCTTCCCTGAGGGGACAGCCCTTGGAAGGTCCTGGTGTTGGCAAGCATTCTAGTTCCACCTCTTTGCCTCGTGGGGCATACGGGCTCACCTTCCATCCCTACTGTGGGTGAGAAAACGCAAGCCCTGAAGTTACTGGGGCGGCTGCCTATCCCTCTCCCACTTTCCCAGGGACAGCACACCTAGCACTTAACCCTCTGATTTTCACTTTCCTATCATTGTTGGCACCTGGAGGATTTCCCTTTCTTTCCCCTGGCTCCACTGTGCTTTCAGAAATATTTTGTTATATGTCATCTGGCAATATCAGGCGTTTGTAGTAGAAGGGCTATTTTCTTCCACCATTTTCCCAGAATTGGGACTTGGTCATTCGTTTTAATAATACATTTCCTGCAGTTTTAACTTCCACTACAATTTTTCTATATGTATCTTATCTTTGGCATGCTATATTTTATATAGACACTATTGTCAACCTTAAAAATAAAGCAGCCAGTTATTTTATTAGCAAAATGGGGTTATTCAAGAATGGCAGAGAATTGCAAACTGGGAACAAGCAAGCTACGGCAAAACCATAGGCAAGTCCAGATAATGAAGAAGGGCCTGTTTTTATGAGGTTTTAGAAGGAAATTGGCAAGAGTTGTTTTGAACAAAAGTTCATTGGAGAAGAACAAGAGTTTGAGGTGGTGACAGTTTCTATTGGCTGCAAGGGCTGGAAGGGGTCCTCTTTTTTTCCTAAAAGCAGGAGATGAAATTCCCATGTGATTAATGCCCTCCCTTGTTAAAATAATTCTCCTCCTTCTTCCTGCTGGTCATGCAGGCTGCAGTGAGTGACAGGTGCATGAGGTGTTCCCCTTTCAGGGCTGCCTGACACTTTAAATCAGTGGTTCTCAACCTTGGCTGCACATTAGAATCACCTGGGAATCTTTTTTTAAAATCCTGATTTCTGGGCCTCATCCTCCGGAAATTCTATTTCTTTGTTACTAATGTTGTGGCCCCACCCCATCACAAAGAAACAGAACTTCCAGAGGATGAAGCCCAGAAATCAGGATTTTAAAAAGATTCCCAGGTGATTCTAATGTGCAGTCAAGGTTGAGAACCACTGCTTTAAATGAAATTTCCTTTATTTTCACTCTATCATATTCTTGATTAGTGTATTTTGGGAAGTGTGTTTCATGCTAAAAAAAAATCTGTTTCTTTAGTAAATCATTTGAATTATAAATTTGAATAAGAAATCAATAAGCTTAAAAGAATTGTGGAAATTTTAATGGCAGTTAGTTATGTAAAAAAATACTTTATGATCATTGTTAATGTGTTTTTCTACCTAGATTCTCTGCCTCATAAATGTTAGTCATAATGGTGTGAGTGAATCAGAATTGATGGAACTCTATCCAGAGATGTCCTGGGCTGTCTTGACCTCCCTTATTCACAGTTTACACAAAATGTGTTTGTTGACTTACGGTTGTGGCTTGCTCAAGTTTCAACATCTACAGGTAAATGTTATTTTAATCAGGTTGGTTCTTTTTTTTTTTTACTTACAAATGTCAACATATCATTACATGCTGTATTATGCTATATTATACATTATTTTAAGTGTTTGAATTGTTAGACAAAATTGAAATCTGAAATTTGGTATTATAATTTTTTTTTGCAATGATTTTAGCTTAGATGTGAAATTTGGCTAGTATTATTAATTTGACTAATAATATTATGTGTAGTATCTTTATGACATGGTTATTACTTTAAAAGTAATTTTGGAAGAGGAAATATATTTTTCCCATTTTATGATTTATTGAATTGCAGGTATAGTTATATATGTATTAAGAGCTTGGATTCTGAGTGTCTGTTTACAACCACGCTCTTTAGAGCTTAATAGTTATGGAACGATGAGCAAGTTCTTTAAGCCTTGGGCAGACTTTTCCAGCATATCATAGGGGTTGGGAAGAGAATTAATTGAGATAGATCTTGGTCCTTATGAGGTGTTAGACATAATATCTTAGCACATACTAGTAAATGTTTAGGAAAGAGTGACTAATATAATTCTTATCTGCAATGTCATGTTGTGAAATATATATATATATATATATATATATATATATATACACACACACAAATGGAAATGAAGTCTTTCATTTGGGTATGCTGTATTATATTTGTAGGTGTGAAATGTTTATAACTTCACAGGCTTATCTTTCTCCTTTATTGTTATTCTTTTTAGTACTTCTTAAGTCCACATCTTTAAGACTTTTTTATTGAAATAAAATTGACATACAACATTGTATTAGTTTCAGATATACAACATAATGATTTACATTTCTGAGATTTTAATGTATGTAATTAAATAAAAGTTTGAAATAAATTGCATTTTGAGTTCTTAAAATATTAGTACAGGAATTTTTTGTTCTCATATCAGTTTATCACATAAATCCATCCTGAATTTTAAAATATTCTAATGCCATTTCTATTATACAACAGTAAGACTGAAATGATTGCAAATTCTGTTTTAGAAATTTATAGTACAAAAAATAGACTGCAGTATTTTTTCTTTTTCTCCCTAGGCTTGGGAAACAGTGAGACTGGAGTACATGGAAGATGCCACCATTATTTCTTCTTATAGGCAGAAGCTAATCAACTACTTCACCATGCAGCTAAGGTATTAGAAGTACCCATATTATACTCCTATAACTTCTGCTACCCCCTTTACCTCTGTGTCCTTATTTCTCTTTCTTAACTTATAACTTAATGTATAACATTTAATTATTACAAAAAAGATTAAATTCTCTCCCTATCTTGTTAATGTCAAAAGGACAAAAGATAATTCCATAAGTCTTTTAACACTACTAGTATACTAAAGATGTAAACTTAAGTAAAATCAATTTAGGATCACTTTATTACTTTTATTTTATCCCAGTTAAATAGTTTAAAAATATGAGTGTCTGTGTATACCTTTGTGTCCATTTGGGTCCATTGAGGGTTTTTTTAAAAATAATTCAATTTTAGGAAAATACCTTTAGAGTTTGTTTGGTGTCTCTGATTACAACTATTTATTTTCTTAGTTAGATTGGTAAAGTTTCTGGTTTTAACAATTAAAGAATCAGAGACATATGTTAGATACAGTTTTCTTACTTCAGCATCTGTCTAAAGCTTTTGAAAGCGATGTCATGGCAGGAAGATACTGTTGAGTATTGTCCCTTCTCTTCTATAGTCAGGACCCAGTGACCTGGAGAAGCGCAGATGAACTCCCATGGCTTTTTCAGCAGCAGGGAAGTAAACAGAGGTTGCACGATTGTCTTCTCAATCTCTTTGTGTCTCAAAACCTTTATAAAAGGTAAGGAACTTATGTGTAGAACATCCTTCCCCAGAAAAACATATTGAAACAGTTGTTCTGCTTAACAAAGAAAAATGTAATTTTTAACTTAAAAATTAGTCCAATTTCAGTGCTACCTAAAATATAAAACAGTGTGGGAGGAATTTAAGACAATTTGCAAATTACCATGAGATGTACTTTTTTCCAAGAGAAAAAGTAAAAAGACAGAGTATGGCTGCTTCATAAAATCAGAGCTAGAATGATCTTGAGACAGCTTCATACCCAATCTTGCATTTAAGCAGGTTTGACTCTGAGTCACCTAGAGAGGTGTGGTTTACAATATCTGACTCTCAAGGCCTTCAGAGACCTCAACGTGTATCTGAGCCCTACAGAGAATCTGACTGGTGTTGAGTTTAAAGAAAGGATTACCCTTTAAAAATAAATATATTGTTTTGTCTTTTCTGGTATATTTGAATTTACCTGTGTCAGAACCACACCTTATGAGCCACGCTACTGACCTGCTAAGCCTCATGAGGGGATTTTTCTGTCTCACTTAGAAATTTCAACATTTCTCATAACAGCTGCATAATTTTTTTGTTCCTGAGTGAACTCTCAAGTTTCTTTGTTGTACCTTGTAACTTATTTCTCATCTTCATTCCAGTTTTTCATGATTCCTTTGAAATCAGTTTCATTCTTTAGTTTACCAGCTCTCCTGGTTAACATCATCTACAGATAATTAAGCTTACTTTTATTCAATTCCATGATGAAAATACAAAGTAGATATCCTATGACAGTTTGCCTATGTTTCAGTAGTTTCTTCTGTTCTAGTTTCCATCACTTAAAATAGGGTTTTGGATGAACCCAAATTGATTACATATCATGAAGTGTCTAAAAGAAATTCTAATAAATTGCTGTTGATGAGTTACCATAATGATGTTAATGGTAACAATCCACACTATGGAGTATTTTCTATGTGTCATAATCTCCTCACAGTAACACCTGAGGCAGGTAGTGTCAGTGTCTCCCTCTCTGCAAAAGAGGAAGTTGAGGCATAAGAGGTCAGACATCCTGTTCATGATCCAGCTGGGAGCAGTGGACTCAGGTGACAGTCTGAGTCCACAGTGTTACCTCACTACACCATACTTGCCTACTAATAAATTGTCAATAACTTGATATGAATTCTGGCGTTTTCACTTGATAATGGCTTTTAAGGTTTGTTTTCCTCTAATTACTGTTATTTGTTCAAACAGAGGACACTTTGCTGAGTTGCTGAGCTACTGGCAGTTTGTGGGCAAAGACAAAAGCGCAATGGCAGCCGAGTACTTCGATTCACTGAAGCAGTATGAGAAAAACTGTGAGGGCGAGGAGAACATGATGTGCTTAGCAGACCTCTATGAAACCCTGGGGCGCTTCCTCAAGGACCTGGGCCTGCTCAGTCAGGTAACTGTAGCAGGAATCAGAGCCAGGGTGGGTTTTTCCTGTTTACTCTGCTCTCTCTGCAGGAGTTAATGCAGCTTTTATTTGCTGTGCTAACCAGATGGTAGATCTTACACTTTCCTACTTTTCACTCACTTCAGTTGGCCTTTAATGTCTTTTCCCCAGGCTGTGGTACCTTTGCAGAGGTCTCTAGAAATTCGAGAAACGGCCTTGGATCCAGATCACCCGAGAGTAGCTCAGTCCCTTCACCAGTTGGCAAGTGTGTATGTGCAGTGGAAGAAGTTTGGCAACGCAGAGCAATTGTACAAACAGGCATTAGAAATCTCTGAAAATGCCTATGGCGCAGACCATCCACACATTGCTCGTGAACTTGAGGCACTTGCAACTTTGTACCAGAAACAAAATAAGTAAGATTGAGATCACTAATACTCTGGTTTTATGGTGGGGAGTTACAGTTCTAAATGTACTCACGTGGTAGCCTTTCTTTTGTGGCGGGGTACCTTTCCTTATCCTATATCTTTTTAATGCATCATATTCAAATACTATTTGTTGGTCTGCGTCTTCATGAGGTAAACAAGAAATTAGAACTGTAAGATCCATCTCTGTCTGAACACATTGTTTGCGGGTAGTTTTTATCCCGCGCTCTACTGCACTGGTAGAACGTATAAATACGTAAAACGTATAAATACGTTTCCCGCATACAATGTGTGAAGATGAGTAGAGAATAGAGCATGGGGTTTGTAGTCACATAGTTGGGTTGGAATCTGGGCTCCCTCACTGACTGGCTTTGTAACATGGAGTGAATTACTAACACAAGGGCTAAGAACCTCGGCCCCTGGCCAAGTCCAGGTGGCCTCCTGCTTTGTAAACAAGGTTTTACGGGAACACAGCTGCATTGTTTTCATTTACATGTTGTCTATGGTTGCTTCCTTGCTTCAGCCTTAGAGTTCATTCAGTAGTTGAGACAGAGACTGCATGGCCCACAAGGCCTAAAATACTACCTCGCCCTTTATAGACAAAGTTTGCTGGTCAGTGGTATAATAAAATGTATCTATGAGATACCCACTGAATGGCACCTTTTCCTCCATCAGAAATCATTTCTTTTGCTCCACCATAACTGATACATATTGGAATATTTTTAACTTTAAGAAATCTTGTTCACACATATTTTGGATGAATTTTACATTTATCTTTGACCAAACGTTAGCCTCTATAGGAGAAGGTGATATAGCAAGCTAAAATTTTAGATTTTCATTTAGATATGTTGTCCTTTAGAGATCCAAAGTGAATTGTATCAGTTAAAAATCTGTTAAATGTCGATTACTTGGACTTTAGGTTTGTTTTGTTAGATTTTTTTTTAACGAAGGGTTGTGTTAAAAATTTGTAATTCCATGTAACAGTGCCGGTTTTAATAGCCAGAAATAGCTTTACACTAGGTAAGGAATGCTTTCATTTCACTGAAATATGGTACTTTGGACATGTTTCTTTTGTTTGACTTTATTTTTTTTTTTTGAAGATATGAACAAGCTGAACATTTTAGGAAAAAATCCTTTAAGATTCGTCAAAAAGCTACAAGGAGAAAAGGCAACTTGGTAATGAGAGATTTCTTTTGTTTTGTGTTTTGAACAAAGAGGAAGAGAACATCTCTGACTATCATAATATAGATGCATAAACCTCACAAGTTTTAAGAACTTTATATTTTAAGTGACTTCTAGAAAAGTACTGATTAATATTTTTATGTATTTATAATGTGTTTAAATATTACTATTACTGAGAGGTACAACTTAGTAGACTCTTAAAAGTAGAATTATATATTGTGTTAATCATTTTGCAGTTTATATGTACATCAAATCATCACACTGTACACTTTAAGCGTACACAGTGTGGTATGTCAATTATATCTTGAAATTAAAAATTTTTTAAAGTGAAACCTAGTTCATTTGAAGGTTAGACTCTGGATGTAGACTTGAAAGCTGTTTCAATTCTTTTCTTTAAAAGGTTGGAAAAGGGAGTAAAAGTAATTTAGTTAACATTTTATGTTGGATTCAAATGCAAAGAAATTCTTACCCTTGAAAACAAAAAAATTATTTTCACATTTCTAAGCTGCTAATAAAATCTAAATAGTTTATTTGTTTTAACTTAAAATGTCATGTGCAATTTTTAATTGAAATGTATTTGACATATAGTACAATATAAATTTAAGGTGTACAATATATTGATTTGATACATTTGTATATTGTAATATGATTGCCATTGCACCTCCACTACATCATATAATTATCATTTCTTTTTTGTGGGAATAATTATGATCTAGGTCTCTTAGCAAGTTTGATGATTATAATACAGTATTGTTGTCTATATTCATTATACTGTACATTTGATCTCCAAGACTTATTTGTCTACTAGTTGTGAGTGCTACATGCAATTTAAATACTTGACATTTAAGTGGTTAGCAGTGAGATTGGTAAATATCTGCAAGTTAATTCTGTTTCCTGTTCTTTTGAAGCATTTTGGGACTCAGTTCACTTTGCTAAAATGTATCATAATCATCTTCACAATAGTTTTTAATGAATTTTGGAATGTGATGCCATGTGGAAATATGTGTATTTTCAATATCCATTAGATTAACTTAGTGTGATATTTAAAATAATTGTAATCTTCCCAAATGGAACAAAAGGTGAAAGGATTTTGTAGAACCCCAGTATATTGTTTCAGAACCAAAGATTGCACTTACTTAGTGATTGCTATGAATTTCTTGTGTTTGCTACAGTATGGATTTGCCCTTTTGCGTAGACGGGCCCTACAGTTAGAAGAGCTTACCTTAGGTAAGGACACACCGGACAATGCTCGGACCCTCAATGAACTGGGTGTTCTCTACTATCTTCAGAATAACTTGGAGTGAGTACTGTGGTGTTTATAATGAAAACAAGTATCCATTTTTCTCTTAGGTGCAAAGGTGTTTAATATTTCTATCAAGTCAAGCTAGAATAAATCAATAGCAACCATGCCAGATTTCATGTATATGTTATGAACATAGCCACACTTAACAAAGACCATGGCATTTTTTCTGCTGTTTTCTTTCACATGGTTTCTTCAGTAACTAAAAAGTTATTCTGTAGCTTCCCTAGTATTTTCTACATGTTTATGAAAAGTGAGTTTGTGCGGCTATCATACACGAGACCTCATAGACTAAAGGAGAATAAAGAAAAGAATGTAGATGGGTGCTAGTTTTCTTCTTCAGTTTAAATGGACATAAAAGACAAAATGATAAATTTATACTTTCTGAAAAAAAGGGTTTTGAGGCTTCTTTAGATGTCAGAAATATATAACAAATTTGATAATTTGGACATCAAGAAAATGTAACAAATATTTAGTCTACTTCATAAAAAGTTCTTATATTAAAAATTATTAAGTACTAACCCCAAAGGGATAAAGAGTGAATATCAAAATCTTTTGTTTGAGTTAGGTCTAAATATATATTATTGATTTCAGAGAGGAAGGGAGAGAGATAGAAACATCAATGATAAGAGAGAATCATTGATTGGTTGCCTCCTACACATCCCCTACTGGGGATCGAGCCCACAACCCAGGCATATGCCTTTGGGTGGGATTGAACCCGGGACCCTTCAGTCTGCAGGCCGATGCTCTATCCACTGAGCAAAACCAGCTAGGGCAGGTCTAATTATTTTAAAGGTATAAAAAGTTTGTTTTGAAAAATATTTACGGGTTCATCTTTTTGGAGAAGTGAAGTGGAGAAATGAGGCAGTCATCCAGATGTTTCAGGCCCTCACACTATCAGGAAAGCATTTTCATTTTTGGAAAAGAGCAGGAAGGGAAGAGGGCTGGGAAAGAGGGAGGAAGGATTTTGAGCTGAATCCTTCATTTTAACTCTCTTGGATTTAAGAATAAAAATGCTTCAGTTCTCCAACTAACCAGGACTAGGGATTCTGATTTCTAGAGAATAAGCTGTTTAAACCATTTTGGGGTTTTGCTCATAGAACAGCTGACCAGTTCCTGAAACGTTCCTTAGAAATGAGGGAGCGCGTTCTGGGACCAGATCACCCAGACTGTGCCCAGTCTTTGAATAACCTGGCGGCTCTATGCAATGAAATGAAACAGTATGATAAGGCGGAAGAACTTTATGAAAGAGCTTTAGACATTCGGAGACGAGCGCTAGCTCCTGATCACCCTTCTTTGGCTTACACAGTGAAACATCTCGCAATCTTGTATAAGAAAATGGTAAGTAATCCCTGGAGTGCTTGCATGTGTTTTATAATAGTATAGCTATTAAACCATAATTGCCATCAGCAACATCATTTGCCTTCTGATAGATTTTTTTAATGACTTTTTATTGATTTTTAAAGAGAGGAAGGGAGAGGGAGAGAAACATCAATGTGATGAACATCAATTGGCTGCCTCCTGCACTCCTCCTACCAAAGATCAAGCCTGCAATCTGGGCATGTGCCCTGAGAGGAATCAAACTGGCAACCTTTTGATGCTCGAGACGATGCCCAACCAATTGAGCCACACTGGCCAGGGCTGGATAGATTATTTTCTATGAGCTTTTAAATCATAATGATATAGTTTTATAACAAATAGCTGAGTAGTACATTTAAAAATATTATTTCAGACTTAATAAATTAAAGTGCTGGTTTGGTTTCGTTAAAATACATTCTAAATACAAATGCATTCATTCATCAGCATTCTAATTAAACTTATTCTCAAATTACATTTCAGAAGTTCTGAAATTCACCTGTATTGTTTGCTGTGTTAAGCTATCATAAGCATAAATCACCCAATTGTCATGGCTAAAGGAAGAGTTTTTGTAGTTGATAAAATGAGCATTTTAATTTCACTTTTTTCTTTGTCTACAATTAAATGTAATGAACTAAACAATATTCTTTGCCATAGGGTTCTAGCCAGAGGGATGTTTGGAACTTTTATAGCTTTTCTACAAAAAATGCCAGAGGAATTTGCTTTCATTTAGTGCAGTGGTTCTCAACCTTGGCTGCAAATTAGAATCACCTGGGAATCGTTTTAAAATCCTGATTTCTGGGCCTCATTCCTTTAGTGGCAGTAACAGAACAGCAGTAGGCCATCTCTACACTTTGCAGGACCCTTTACTGGTCATTCAGGCACGACGTTGTTGTTATTTCTCCCCAACAAGTAAAAAAGAAATAATTGGAAAAATCTGAAAAGGATTTGGTGGAAAATGAGTTTTTATTTTGATGTCATCTCCAAATTATGTATAGTAGCAAACATATATACGGTGAGGCAAAAAGTTTACATAATTGTTTATTAATTGTATTACTTTCCATACAAACAACTATAAACCTACTTTTGCCCCACCCTGTACTTTAATTGTAAGGTTTTTACTTTACCAGAAACAGTGAGTAATAATGGGTGATCCTAAAGAGCTTTCTGAATTATCAAACAAAATGTTTTATATTCAGTATAACTTTACTTACATATTCTACTAGAACAGCAGTTCTCAACCTGTGGGTCGAGACCCCTTCACAGGAGTCGCCTAAGACCATCGGAAAACACATATATAATTACATATTGTTTTTGTGATTAATCACTAGGCTTTAATTATGTTCAATTTGTAACAATGAAAATACATCCTACATATCAGATATTTACATTACGATTCATAACAGTAGCAAAATTACAGTTATGAAGTAGCAACGAAAATAATTTTATGGTTGTGGGTCACCACAACATGAGGAACTGTATTAAAGGGTCGTGGCATTAGGAAGGTTGAGAACCACTGTACTAGAGTTTAGCTATCTATAAACTTAACCATTAAACTGGGAGGTAATGCTTCTGAATTTTTTTCTCAAAAATTACTTTTTGATACAAAAGTTTGTTTGTGAAAAAGTTCTAATCAGGTAATATTTATTGCTTTAATATTCTTGTTAGATTTCACTTTTGTGTTTTAGGGGAAACTTGACAAAGCTGTACCTTTGTACGAGCTGGCCGTTGAAATCCGGCAGAAATCCTTTGGCCCAAAGCACCCTAGTGTAGCTACTGCCTTGGTGAACTTAGCTGTTCTCTATAGCCAAATGGTAAGTTCCCACACTTTAACTCTTTAAAAATGAAGTGTTTAGGTATGATATAGGTAAACATGAATTAGATGTGGCACAGTAAAATTAATTAGAGGAAATTGAAGGTTATTTATCTACTAATGTTTTCTTTAGTACTTGATAAATTATTGAAGTCACACTGCTCTTAGTGTAAAGCACTGACTGTTTACAGTGGGGCCTTGACTTACGAGTGTCCTGACTAACGAGTTTTTCGAGATACGAGCCATATCTCGGCCGATTTTTTGCTTTGAGTTGCGAGCTAAAATTCGGGTTATGAACCAGCTTCAGATACCCCACCGCTAGTTGGTGCAGCGAACGTCACAGTGAACGCCACAACATCAGCCCAGCATCACATGTCTCACTCGTTCACTTTAAGATTTGACATACGAGTAATTTGAGTTATGAGCTCCTTCATGGAACTAATTAAACTCGTAAGTCAAGGCCCCACTGTAGTTCATTGCATAGGCTGTTTTTAAATTCTGGAGACTCCCTACATCTCTCTATCTAATATTATCTTTAAGTTTCAACATTTGCCTATGATGGGTAAGAAATACGGATGGTACCAACTGGGCGATAAAGAAACACATAAAGTTTGTGTTTATATAATTGGATTAAGTTCAATGGTTACCAACCCAGGTCTAAAGCCAGTTTCTGATTTTCTATTATACTGCTTCTCCCATGATGATTACTTATAAATTAATCTGTTTATCCACGTTTTAGGAGGATATTAACATTTAAAAAGTGCTTATTCAACTTGTCAGCTTAATCTAGAATACATTAATAGTAATTTCATAAACCCAGAGTGTCCAAATGAGTGTTAATTTTTTTAATAAGAAAAAACACATTGAAGCCTTGCCACTGTATGAAAGAGCATTAAAGATTTACGAAGACAGCCTGGGTCAGATGCATCCTCGAGTTGGAGAAACTTTAAAAAATTTAGCTGTGCTCAGGTAAGAATTTTTTCACTTTCCTCATATATCTTAACTACCTTTTAGAACATCTTTTAATTTCACTCATCATGGAACAACAAAAAGATCCTTACTGCTGAATGTTTTTTCTGGAGGTGGGTTGTTTCTGGTGATTTCCTTCAAGAGATACAGTAGTATCTAGAAGTGAAATGGAGGCTACACAATGTATTTTACAGAAGAGTTTATCATGGCAAACAGTGAAGGATGGTTTACATGTACAACCAGCTGGGTCTGGAATAATATGAGCAATTTGCTGTCCTCAGAGCTCATTTACCATGAAGTACATGTTGACTCTGCGCTGTGTGTGTTCAACTCAGGACATAGAGAATATCTAATTTCCCTTAGCAATTTCACTGCATCCTTCACAACACAGTCTTAATGGTGTCCATGAGGTACTGAAATGTCCCTTAGCAGTACAAACAGAAAGGAAAAGAGTTTGGGTGTTCTATTTTTTCTGGTCTGTTTTAGTAAATAAATGCACTGGAGGGGAAATGAGTGATTACTCACTTTTTTGTGGGTTTTTTTGGAGGGGGGTATCCTATAAGGTCATTTAGAATTGTTAGAAGGTTATATTCTGATTTTAAGAGGTTTTTATTTTCTCTCAAAGCTATGAAGAAGGGGATTTTGAAAAAGCTGCTGAACTATACAAAAGAGCGATGGAAATAAAAGAAGCAGAAACGTCACTTTTGGGTGGGAAAGCTCCTTCCCGACACTCATCGAGTGGAGATACATTTAGTGTAAAAACAACCCATTCTCCTAATGTTTTCCTTCATCAAGGACAAAGGTAGTAGGAGCAATCACAATTCACTGCAAATGCATATTAGAAGAAAATAATGAAAAAACATTTGGAACATTAGAATTTAAAACTTACTAAAAATGTTTTTAAGAAATTTTATTTTTACTTTGTCTGATTTAAGTGGTATTTGTATTAAATTGTATTGGGCTACATTGAAGTTTGAGTCATGATTATGTTCGTTTTAGTTAAAAGAATTAACTTCCCACTTGTGTGGGATCCAGGGCTGCAGACGCTAGAATCCTAAGATGCCATGAAGAATAAGTTGGTCTCTGTTCAACAAGAGCTGGCAGAGCAGTTATGCAGGGAGTTCAAGAACTGCATGATGCTTTTCATCTCTCGAAAGTACTTTACCTCACCATTCCTTATGTTCCTTTTCGGCAGTAGTCTGGCCCAGTTCTCTACCTCAAAGAACAGTTTCAAGGAATAAAGGGATAATGTTTATGAAAAGTATGAATTGTCTTCTGTAAAATGACTAGTAACAGGAATCTCTGCTACTTTTTTTTTTTTTTCAAATTCTACCTTTTCCTTGAGCAGATTGGGCCAAGTCCTCTGCTTTCTGTGCTCTGTACATTGTATATTATTTGTCTGTGTAGTAGATATCTGCATAATCTGAAGTCATTAATGCAGCAACAAATCAAGCTTGTTGGCATTCTTTGGCCTTACCCAAAATTTGGACGTGACATTCTCCTCTTTTTTCTTAAATGGCCTAAATCTGTCTCTTCATTTATCTCCAACTCAAATTAGTCTGCCTTTTATACTGAAAATTAAATATTTTTTATAGCTTTTGTAAATATTGCCACATTTTGGATATTATTTTGTACCATCTATGTATTTATATATAATAAAATCTTCAATTTTAATACTTGGTAAAAGACATAATAACCATACTTCACTGTTTTAAAATAAAAGTGCAATTTTAAGTTTCCCCTTTTCTACTCAATACAAGAGGGTTATGTAACTAAGAAGTACATTACCAAAAGGACTGCATGTTGTCACTACTCGCTGAGTAGTTTGCTCCACTTGAGCTTTGGTGACTGTATAGGCTTTTGGTGACTTTAAGGCCTGGGTACTCACAGGGTGGTCCATGAACCCACCATCTGGAAGCTTGCTAAAAATTCACTCTTGAGATTCTCCCCAAACCTACTAAATCAGAATCAATTTAGCTATATCCTTGGATGATTCAGATGCACATAAATTTGAAAAGCAATGGTCTAACTCTAAGGCACTACAGTGGTGACTTAAAAGAAATTAGGTAGGGTCTTATAAAGCAAACAGCCTTCTTCCCCCCCTTTTGAGAGACATTCAAGAGGGGGAAAAAAACACAAATATGACCATAAGACATCTTTCTGAGTTTGCCAGCTATGAAAGGCACAAAGTAATTTAATTTACAAATATACCAAACATTGATTTTATAATTAAGCTATTAAGAGTTTAAAATTTGATTATTTGGTGATAATAGTAAATTAATACAAGTAATATATTAAGTTTAAATGCTAAAACTGCTTTCGAAAATAATTTGAGATCAATGTACTAGAAGAACCTTGAAAAAAGGCAAAACTAGCAAAGGAGTAATATCCATTTAGTAGCAGTAACAAAATTTGGACTTGAAAAACAGAGAAAATGGAAACTTTTCATATTCTTCAAGTTAATGTTATGGTAAAGTTATTATGGTAAAAATTCACTAATTATATCTGGGGGGTAATGTCTATTTCAAAAAGTTTAAGTTTAAATATAATTTTTAAAACTATTTTGATCATACTACTTAATTGTACTACCAACTTAAATTTTAATATAGAATGCCTACTTATGAAGAAAAAAATAGCTGGGACAGACATTTCTTTATGTGTATTTGAGGTTCTCAAATTGGAATATTATGTTCACTTTAATATACACCTTCATGATGAAAAAGGTAGCTTTCAACAACTCATAGTTATAAAACTGAATTGCTAGGATCCAAATTATGGTAGTTATAATTAATTTTACTAATAATACTTTATAGAAAGGAATTTAAAAATGCAATTTGGGAGAGGTCAAAGCTTCGTTAATAAATACTCTTAAATGAGATCAACTGAAGGACTTGTATGCATGCAAAAAAAAAAGAGACATATGTACTACTATTTGTAATACTTTAAACAATAATATTAAAAATAAATAAATACTCTTAAATGGTTACCTGTGTTGATCAGGGTGTTTGTAGGTATTCAGGGACTATTTTTATATGAAGAAACCCATAGTACATATTTTCTTAACTGTATAAAACATTTGAGTACTACCACAAATTCTCATTAACAATGAGGGAAGGGATTAAAGTTGAACATATGGTTTGTTTTACTAGAATTTAGAGCCTTTGTGCTAAGGCAATTTTGGGAGTGTGTTTCTCTTTCACATTAGAAACAATAGTGTTAATCTTGTCACGCACCATGGGTTTATTTAGTAGTGTGAAATTCAGTAAGGATTAATAATCAGCTGCCTACATATACAAGTTTTCATGGCAATCAGATTGTCAAGAGAGCACTCTAGGTTGCAAAAGATACCTGTTACCAGATTTTTTTCTGGTAAAATAATCTAGTAACTATTTTTTTTAAGTATGTTTTTTTGGTGTGTGTGTTGTTTTTTTTTTAATTTCAGAGAGAGAGGGAGAGAGAGATAGAAACATCAATGATATGAGAAATTCATTGATCAGCTGCCTCCTGCATGCCTCATACTGGGGATCGAGCCCACAACCCAGGCATGTGCCCTTGACCAGAATCAAACCCAGGAGGTTAAAAAAGGAATGGGATTTAAAAAGACTGGACTTTTTTTTTTTTTTTTGGAATTCAAACATCTCTAGTAACTACCAAAGTTAGTTATTTTATAGAGGAATACATTAAATTTTTAAAATATAACAAATGACCTAGCAAGGCAACTTAAGTTTCAAGGCTATCCCTCTGCCTTCCTGACATTATTTTAAACACAAGAATCACAATATAGTCCTAAAATCACAAAACTAATATATTGAACATATTTTTGGTCTGTGGGGCTTTCTGAAATAAGCTTTTAGAACTTTATTTTACAAGTGGGAAATGCACTTAATTTTTACTAACATTGTCAGCCTACAAATACAATTTAGACATTCCTATCTTCAAAGCAAAAAAATAATAATAATAATCAGAATAGGAGATTAGCAATAATAGCCTACAGATCTTACCTTGGCTTCTGTCTTCCCCCTTCATGACATTGGGAACATGAGTGATATAGGCACTCGCTCAAATAATGGTTACACAAGCATGTTTTTATATTGGTCTCCAAACCACTGGAATTTTATTTCAACCAAGGCTCTCTATGCCTTCATTATTTATATACAACTCTAGGAAAAAACAGTTTTATCAATTTATGATTTAGAGGTCATGATCTGGAAAAATGATACTCGTCCAGTAAATAAATATATCAGTCATTTCAGAGACACTTTAGGCCTCTTTAATGCCCTATCCAGGATAAACCCTTTCCAACATTTAATTACCTGGGGAATCACATTTAAGTGAAATAAAGTATTTATAAGGTAACCCATATCATGGGTATAATCTAGATGATCCTAGCCTAAATTTATCCATTACTCCTCAATAAAGTACAGTGATTCCAGGTATATGTCCACAGATGCAGTGATTTCCTTGGTTAATGCAGCAATATAATTTGTACTTCCTCAAAGTACCTTTATCTGTCTACCCATGAAAAAAACTTACTTTTAGTTGCCTGATTTTGAATATATAATCCACAAGTTTACAACTTTTCCACTGACTACATTTCAATTTGTAATCAGGAAACATTTCAGAGAATGTTATTATTTTATAGGTTAACTATTTTAAATTCATTGCTGGCCAAGTTAGTAGTAGTGGGTAGTTTTCTTGTAGAGAACAATTCCGAAACAATAAGTACATGGCCTGCTAGCTCAAATCAACCGGTTGTACCTCTTGCTCTTTTCCCTGTATTTCAGGACCACATACTGCTTTATTGCCCATGGCCCAAACCACAAAGGATTACTGGAAAGAAAAGGAATGTGTACAGCATCAAATTGGTCCTTTCTTCCATCCCTCACAAAAGGCCAAAACATTTCAATGGCTAAGTTTTCAATAAAACTTATAACTGCCTAAAATAACCCTTTCAAATTTTCTTACTAGAATGAAACATGAGTTTTAGGAGAGTTATTGATTTAGTTGAGGGTGAGGTAACAACAAGCAACAGTAACAGTATTTTCAAAAAGTATAACAATTTAGCAAAGAATACACATCAATTGATGTTGCCCTAAGTTTTGTCAGTTTTAAAATGACTTTTTTTAATTGCAAAGGAATAGGTTTAAACACAGAAAATAAAATATAGTCCAGTCCATTATCTACATATTCTTCATCTTGGCCATGAGATCTTCCAAGCTTTCACCAGAATCTTCCACTGTTACATCAGGAACAGAATCTTCTTGCTATCAACAAATGAGGGAAACATAGTGAAAAAATAACCTAAAATTCTTGATGCTTAGAAATATATAATCAGTAAGCTTTAACCATGTTCAACAAGTTTACAAAGTAAACTTTCTTTAGTACATATACCTTCTAATTTTTAGGAGAGACAAAGTCCTTATTCCACACCAGTCTTTTGACTCACAAGGCAGTAATTTCAATATTCCTGAGATATCTACTAAAGTGGTACTTTTAAATGGTATTGTGGCTAAAACTACTAATTTAGAAATATAATATTTTCATTTAATCAAAATCTATTTGACTTGATCCATTAATAAGTGAACAAAACTATTTTATATTTGTTTTCAAACAGTTAAATTGTGCTGTGCATATGTCCATATTAGCACTGAAAACATCTCTTTCAGACATCTTAATGCCTATAGTAAAATATCAAATACAGGAAGTACTGTGCTGGCATTATAAAGGATGAAGATGAAAGATAAACACTTTTTTCATGTTATTTACTTATGGTAAATCAGATTTTAGATGTACCTTTTGGGGAACTGTATAGGCCACTGTAATTCCTTCAGGTAAGTCAGGAACTGGACCTGAAGAATTTTTCAGTTCCTCTTCTGAAACCTCAGATACCAACTCAATACCTGTAGAGTTAAATTGGACCTTATTACAGTTTTTGAGGAACTTAAGCAATAACAACTCAAACTTGTGTAACATTAATTATGAGATTCCCTCCCATAAAAGATATGTCATATGCTGCCATTTCCATTTATGAAAGGACTCCTACCCCACTCATTGTCTTCATGTATTATCTCTTCCTCTTCTTGAACAACCTCCTTTTTGGGCAGTGCTGCTACCTTTTTCTGTAGAAATCAAACAGTATCAAAGTATTTTTATTCATTCTCAGTTCTCCCAAGCATTAATCAATAATTCAGGCAGGCTTTTTATCCTACCAAAAGCAAAAAAGGACTTTGAACAGAATTTTCATTTGGAGGGATGGTAAATAAATTAAAAGTTTAAGGACCCAGAATCCAATTATCTTAAGTTCCAAATCTAAATAATTTTTTTTCTTTTTTTAAGCTATTACCCTATGCAACATGTTCTCTCACACATTCTGATAGACTGGCATATACCTTATATTCTTCCTGCTGTTTCCTGCAATTTCTGTCATCGCACTGAGGATTTGGCTTCATGGACATAGTAGGAAAAAAATCCTGCATTGCATTGTATCCGAGGTAAAAACTAACAGTACCAAATTTTAACAGAAACCTGGAAAAACAAATCAAAGTAGACTTAAATAAATAAAAGGATAAAAGTATTTTAAAAATCAGATTTTTAAAAAATTAAATCTTTATTGTTGAAAATATCACATATGCCTCCCTTTCCCCCCCATTCTGTAACAAGGAACAAAGAAGACAAATTTATTATCTTGTTTTCAGGGCCTGGTTCATAAAAGATATTTGTTGAATGAAAGCAGGAAAGAAAACTCTTTCATCAGCCATAGAACTCTTTTTTGAAACTCTAATAAAGATAAAATGCTGCCAATTAAACTATGGTTATGTCAACAACTTTAAAAAGCATGCTGATTTTAGAGAGATTAAAATGTGGAAGAATGATATATTAAAAATTCCTGAGACATGATACTAAATCTAACCAATTTAAAATATTTTATATAAAACTTACTATAAGGTTTACAATCTTAAATGTATAGTTCAATACAATTTTACAAATGTATTCACCCATGCAATCACTACCAGATCAAAATATAGAACGTTTCCAGTATGCCACATAGCTTTCTGTGCTCCCTGCTGGTCAAATCTGATTCTTTTTTAGAAAATCATGTATATAAAATAAACAGCAAAAGGAAAAATATTTGCAAATTTATGTTGTTTTTATTGTTTTTAGAAAAAGAGAAACATCAATCTTTGTTTCATTGGTTGATTCTTGTTTTTTAAATTTTATTTATTGACTGATTTTTATTTAGAGAGAAAGGAAGGGAGGAGGAGAAAAAGAAACATCGATTTATTGTTCCACATATTTATGCATTCACTGGTTGTTTCTTATATGTGCCCTGACAGGGGCTCGAACCTGCAACCTTGGTGTATCAGGATGCCACAATAACCAACTCAGCTAGGGTGTAAATGTATGTTCTTAATATACATCAAGGAAAAACAAAAAAAATTTGAGCAGAGAATATGAGCAAATAATTCACATAAAAGTACAAGTTGCTCAAGTTATCACAAATAACAAAATGGAAAGAGATACCCATTCTTCACCTATTAGATTCACCAAGATTAAAGAGTTTTACAATATCAAATTATATCAAACGTGTGGGTGGACTAGGTACTCCTACACTGTGATGGAAATATACAATCCCTTTGAAAGAAAAATTTAGTAATATGTCAAAAAAAATTTGCATAAGCCCAGAAACTCCACTCCTAAAAATTAAAACTGTACAAAAATCTAGTATACAAAGATATGTGAAAAGCTATTGTTTGCAGCATTATTAATAATTTAAAATCAGTAAGCAGCCTAAATGTCCATCAATAGAGGGCTTATACTATAAATATGACACGTAAGAGAGTAATTTATAGCCATGATTTCCCCCTTTTCATATCATTCTATGAAATGTTTTGTTTAGTTTGCACAAGCTATGAAATAGGTCTAGACAGTTGCCTCAAGAGTTCTTATGTATGCTTTTTACAATATCTTTGCTGGTAGTGGACACTTCTGATATCAGAGTGCCTCCCTATAGCATGTTGCAGTTTGTTCTTATATTGGAGGTTTAGGAAACATAACTAAGCTTATTAGAGTTGGAACAAAAAATGGCCTGAGAGAGGGAACACCTAAAGGAGTTGTACTTTTAATTAAGTGTGAATTGATTAAAAAACTCTTTGACATTAATTTTAGCTGTAAAGAAACCTTTGTCCTTTTTAGTTATAGTCTAGAGGTCAATGATTTTCAACCGGTGTGTTGTAATAATCTTTTTTAAATACGTTTTTATTGATTTTAGAGAGAAAGAGGAAGGGAGAGAGAGGAAAAAAACACCAAAAAACATTGATGAGAGAGAAGCATTGATTCTGCATGCCATCAAGCCTGCAACACGGGTATGTGCCCTGACCAGGAATGGAATCGGTGACCTCTTGGTGCACAGGACAACACCCAACCAACTGAGCCACACTGGCCAGGGCTGCAAGAATTTTTAAAACATGCAATACCTGTCCATTTAAATTATGTCTAGTAAGGTATATTACATACAAATAAAAAGTATATGATATACATAGTATATAAATTAAAAATATATGTATATTTAAAACTAAATTTTAAAAACTAAATTAAATACTTTGCTGGTAGTTCCTATATTTAAAATATTTCATGAAATATATTTTTTTTTATCAAAACAAGACTATTCAGAAAAATTAACCTTCACTCACTTTAACACATTTTGTACCAAGATCCCAGCAACCACGCCCATAGTGGTAGGAAGACTGGCTGCACAAACACCCTCTCGTTTCAGAGTCTTTTCATCAATATTTGCAGCAACTACAAGTGGTGGGGCACACTACATGAAAAAGAATAAAAGAAAATATATTTCAAAGAAAGGGGAAAAGTATGTGTTCCAAGTAGCAGTTAATCATATTCGAAGTCTGTTTTTCTTTGAACTGTAATACATATTCAATGCCCCTAGGAACTCTTGTATTTAGTGAAAAATAACCCAAAATTAATTATACATACTGCAAAACAAGCAGATTCTCCAGGAATTATGAGCTGTATGTGCCCCGAAACTGCATTTTCACTGACCCCAGACTCCATCCATGTTTGTCCAAGTTCATTACAAGCCTTGATAGAAGTAGATAAAAATAAAAGAAAGGACATAAAAGAGCATGACGTAACGTACCATAATTTCTTTTCATGAAAAAGTGGCATTTAACTAAGTGGATTACCATGAATTTTTTAAAATTAATTTTTAGAAGAAAAAGTTAAAGTTGTAAATAATGGAATTCTTTGGCAATTGTTACTCTCTGTTTAGGGGAGAGGTCAATGGGGGGAAAAGGAAACATATGTAATACTTTCAACAATAAAGAATTTAAATTAAAAAAAAAAATAATTTAAAATTTTAAAAATAATAAATAAAATAAACTGACAGGTAAGCAGTCAATAAATATCTAATTAAATTAAGTCTATTGGATTTCTTATTACATTAATGTAAAACTTGCATTTTTCTAAAATTATTTCAGCAACAAAAATGCAAAACTTCATTTGAAAAGCTGAAAACACAATAATTTAAAGAAAAGAATTCAGTTTTATTTTTCAGAAACCATGTTTAAAGGCAATTTATATACATTTATATCTTCACTGAAAAATAAAGTAGCAAAAGTTAAAACCAAAGCTGACCAAGAGTATTATAAGATATTCATTTATTTTAAAAATTGTACATCACAACTATCTGCTATTTTATAGTTTCCTCTATTGGCATCAGAGAGTAGGATATTGAAACCTATGCCACAATAGCAAGGCTAAGCAGGTCCCACAGCCATTAGAAAACATTTCAAAAGTAGGCTAAGGGAACATTAAAAATAAGTAAAACACATTATAAAAGGGTTTAGATGCAGAACTATTTTTAGGATGGGAAATATATACTGATAGAAGATACAGAATAGATAAATCCATGAGTGTAACATTTTACACAGTAGGAATACTCACTGTATTTATTGCCATTCGAGCTTCAAAATTATCCACACAGCTAAGAACTAGGTCAACAGGTTTTCCATCTTCTAATCCACCATTACTAGGCAAAGAAAATAAATGTTATTTGAAAAAAATCAGGACACAAAATACACTCTAATTAGACTTTATTTATTCAGTCACACATTTGCTATTTCAGTAAATGTTTAAGTATAATTATAATATACTAAGTATTTAATATTAAAGATCCAGTATATATAGAGTATTGAGTAACTATTATGAATATAACATCAATGATATTATAGTACTTTTTACACAAGACCTGCAAGGATGCAAGTATAAAGTCTGTTTACAAAAGTTACCATTTACCTATTAGCTTTCAGACTTCTATTTAAATGTAATAAGTTAATTGAATACAATTCATTATTTTAGTGGTATCACAAGAGTCTCTGCAGAAAACCACTTTCAGACAGAAATAGATTCTAGAACACAAAATGTATAACTGAGGATTCCTTGTTATACTATTATAATAATAGGGGTTTGGGGTTAGTTTTTCTTTTGTTGTTACCATTGTATTTTGGACAATATATACTTTTTACTGAGCTCCCAGTATATAAAAATTACACAAAAATTAACTATCCTAAAAACAAAACTATATTTCATTCTACCAATGCATTAAATTAATCATCAGCACATTTTCTCTAATACTTGTTTAACTGAGCTGGACATGTGCAAAATATTCATAAGTAAAATTTTACCTTATTCTATCCATGAAATGTTGAAAGTTTTCTACTGTGGTTATGTTATAGTTGTGTACTTCAAAAAGAACATCAGGATTAATGTTCCTAAGAGGGGAAAAAGGAATGATTATAGGAGGAATAGTAAGAGAAAGCAGGAAAAAGTAACTAAAGATCATTTAACAGAGATCAGAGAAATGGAATTTAAGCTATTCAAAGAAAATCCTAAGTCCTCTTCTACCTCTTTTGTCCCATATCAAGGACTAAGTTCAAGGACTAGGTTTATAATGTGTAGATTATCAGAAGGCTTACAAAAATGTTCCCACAGCCTGTGTACTGAAAATTAAGTCTTATCCCCTCTGTTAGCTACATTTCAGCCTGACAAAAGAGCTCCTTTATTCCTTATTCAATTCAGTGCATTCAATTTTCTTTGGGCTCACAAAGAAAATTCCTAGAGCAAGGGTCGGCCACTTATGGCCTTTCCATCAAAATTGACCTGCCACCTATTTTTGTAAGGTCTGCAAGCTAATAATGGCTTTTACATTTTTAAATGGGTGCATAAAGAAAGTCAAAAGAACAACAATCATTTCATGACATGTAAAAAATATATAAAATTTTAATTTCAGAGCCCATAAATAAAGTTTTATTGGAGCAGAGCCATGCTCACTCGTTTTTATATTGCCTACAGATGCTATGACACTATAAGTGCATAGCTGAGCAGTTTTGACAGAGACCATACAGCCCTCAAAGCTAAAGTATTTACTATCTAGTCCTATAAAGGAAAAGGTTGCCAGCCCAGATCCAAGAGGTAAGACAATTCTTTGCAGAAGTGAAACCTGCATTCCTATAGAGAAAAATTCAGGTCCATTTATGCATTAGATTAACTCATACCAAATACACAAAGATTTCACTAAATAGAGTCTTTAATTGCTATTCCTCTTACCTCAAAGTATGTTCTGCTGCTTGAACTTTACTTAATCCTGCTTGATGAGGTTGGAAGAAAAGTCTATTCATATTGGCCAGTTCCACCTTGTCATAGTCAAAGAGTAGTAACTAAAATGAAAATAGTGATATTCTGATGAAAAACATAAGAAAGAATGAACTAGTGAGTTTTACATTTGATGGGTTTAACAGTTTGGCAGTAATAATAAACTCTGAAACTCTCGATGCCATATATTAACTCACTTAATGACCATATGAGGTAAGTATGTAGATAGAATTATCCTCATTTTAGAAAGAACTAGGACATTTGCTCAAAAGCCACTCAGCTAATTTGTAGTGGAAAAGGGATTTGAATTCAAACATTCTCAATGTAGCATCTGTACCCTAACCACAATGCTGTACTGACTCTCTAAATATTTGCTAAGAAATTAATGTTCATTTCATTTCGTTCCTATTTTTGCTAAAAGCCAAGAACCCATTAGATAAATAAAATTTTTCAATAAGATAAATACAAATGCCATAACTTAAAACTATAGTAAAGCATGACTCCTTTTGTGAATGACACTACATATACAACCATGCCATGGCTAAAGCATTATTCCAAATAGAATTACTAACCAACCACTTAATTATTGTTTCCTGCTATAAATTTAGAAATGACAGTGTTACACACACACACACTTTAAAATGGCCAAAAGATCCCATTTCTTATCAGTAAGAACAGGTTGGACCCAAGGATTTCCAAGTTCCCTTCCTTGGTCTAAAATTCTGTGACTTTGTAATATAATTCTCAGCATCCTAAATTTAACAGTAAAAACAAAAATGGTATTTTCTTCTTCTCAATACAGAAACACTAACCCAACCCATAAAAACAGCATGTAAGTAACCCTTAAAATCTTGGTAGAAAAGATATCACTTATGACCCCTATGATAATTTCCTAACCCTAGAGTCTCCAAAATATGATTTATTTAAGCTCATTCAACAATATTTACTAGATCAGGCCAAGCATTAAGTCTGAGTTTCAGCCTCATAGCTGGTTTATGAATAAGGGGGAAATCCTAAATTTGGGGACAAGAAGTGTGACTCTGCCACTAATTAGCTCCAGTCATTAATAAGTCACTTTCACTTTTTAGGGCTGTATCCTCATCTATAAAATAAAGCAGCTGATATGGATCTGGTAATCCAGGGTGTGCTGGGGATTCCGGAAACTTTCAGGAATAAGACGTGGTCTCTGGGTCTCTAATCTTCCACTTCCCTACTTAACTTCATGAATTACCTTCTTTTTTATCTGTTTTACACATTGGAGAAAGAGTTCTGAAATATGCCTATGTGTAGATCCTTAGCATACAACCTTGAGTGCACACTGGAATCATTTAGGACAGCAGTTCTCAACCTGTGGGTCGCCAACCTGTGGGTCGTGACCCCTTTGGGGGTCGAACGACCCTTTCACAGGGGTCGCCTAAGACCATCAAAAAACATATATAATTACATATTGTTTTTGTGATTAATCACTATGCTTTAATTATGTTTAATTTGTAACAATGAAAATACATCCTGCATATCAGATATTTACATTACGATTCATAACAGTAGCAAAATTACAGTTATGAAGTAGCAACGAAAATAATTTTATGGTTGGGGGTCACCACAACATGAGGAACTGTATTAAAGGGTCGCAGCATTAGGAAGGTTGAGAACCACTGATTTAGGAAGTTTTTAAAAAAAATACAAATGTCTGGGTCCCATTCCCAGAGATTCTGGTTAACTTTTTATGGGGTACAGTGTGGACATCAGAATTTTTTAAAACTTCTCAGGTAATTCTAATTACAGCAGTGTCTGATAATCACTGTTCTAGATCCTTGCTACTCATAATGTGGCCTGGGCAAGCATTACCTAAAGCTAGTTAGAAATACAGAAGCACTTCCCCAATTTTACTATGCATATGAATCATCTGGCAACCTTGTTAAAATACAGATTCTGATTCAGCATGTCTGGGATGGGCCTGGGAGTCTTCATTTCTAACAAACTCCCAGATGATGTTGATGCTTCTACTTCAGGGACCCGACTTTGAGTAGCAAAGATGCAGAGATTCTTAAAGTGCCATTCCTGGAATAACATCAGAATCACCTGGGAACTTGTTAAAAATTAAAATTCTAAGACCCACCTGAAACCTACAGGATCAAAACCACTGAGGTAGGTAGGGTCTGGCAATCTGTGGTTTAGTAAGCCTTCCAAGGGCTCCTGATGCACACTCAAACCAGAAAACCATGGATTTCCATGATCTGTACTATCCTTGATCAGTCAGCTATAAGCAACCTTTGGCTGGCTTTTGTAAGCCTGACTTTGAAATGTTAATAAACATTTTTAGTATTTTGATGTTGTCTTTTCTATATTGATAAATGAGTGCCAACTTTGAAACCACTTCCCTTTAAAAATTTGGTGCATGGAGTAAACCAACATATTAAAAAATATTGATAAACTTTATGGGAAAGTGCATGCTTTATCAAAATGACAAATTAAAGGGTATACATTTGTGGAAAGCTTATGTATTCAACCACTATATATTTAACATCATGGACTCAAGCTTTATAAGCCTAAGATTGGTAGACTGATACCTAATATAAGGTCACTTCTCCTTCTTATCCACAATCTAAACCAATTTTAGAAAAAAACAAACATATATATATATATACATACATATGTGTGTGTGTGTATATATATATGAATTAAAAAACATCTGCATCTGGAGCATTCTCCAGTTCAATTTCAAACACTTAAGTCCAAACTGTTTATATATTACCCCAAACAAAAATGTTCCTGAACACAATTAGGTAGTCCTTGTTTTTATCAGCAATAATATCAGCTTCCAATTTGGTAGGGTTATGTCTTAACCCCCTCTGGTAGAAAGAAAAATCTGAATAAATACACCATAAATCAATAAACCATCAGTAATGGGGGCGGGGGGAGATTATAATTTGTACCTGATTTACTCCAGAAGTGAGTAGTTCTCTACATGATAGGCAAAGAGAAATGTTTTTACCTTACCAATGCCACATCTTGTCAGCATTTCAGCAGTCACACTACCAACTCCACCAACACCTACTATTGCTACAGCAAAGGTACGGATTTTCTGTAAAATGCAAAATTATATATGTCTTGGTTAATAAGTCTTCCTCAAAAATTATTTTAATTTATTGAAATCATCTTCAAAAACTTGGAAAGGTTTATCATACCTCATAGTCGCTTACAATTCCCATTCGTTTCAATGCCATCAGGCGGCTTAAAACAAAGAAACAAAAAATGTTTTAAAGGTTACACAATCTTAGTGACATAGGTAAACATACACCACAGAAAATAGACTCCAAAAGTCAATCATTGCTAATCTTTTAAAAGAGGAGAAATCTTTCCATCAGTTCAGTTTTACCAGATGAAACTAAATCAATGGGGCAGCTTTAAGAACACTAATGCCTGAATACACTTCCAGCCCATGCAACAAGATTTTTTAAATTGGAAATAATTTTCCCTCAACGTTTCTAAGATATGACTTCAGTGTCTTCCAGCTTCTGGAATTTTATGATGTGCCCTAGTGTGAATCTATTTTCATCCATTGTCTGAGTACTTAGTGGACACTATCAAATTGTTTTTCAGTTCTGGGAAATTTCCTTGAATTTGATGATTTCCTTGTTTGTTTGGTTTGTTTTTCCTGGATTATCTTTCTGGAACTCCTATTGTTTGGAAGTTTGACCACTTGGACTGGTCCTTTATTCTTATTTCCTTTCTTCTATTTTCCATCATTTTAGTTTCCTACTCTATTATCTGGATTTTTTTTCAACTTTATTTTCCAATCTTTCTATTGAAATTTTCATTTTTACTATTCTCCATTTTCAAGAATTCTTTTTAACCATCTGAATGGTGTTTTTTTTTTGTTAGCACCTTGTTCCGTTTCATTTACAACACACTATCCCTCATCTAGGGATAATGATAATGTTGGGGATGTGTTATTTTGTTCTGTTGTGTTTTGTTTGTTTTATGTTAGGAGCTTCTCTCATCCTTTGTTCTGCTCATATTTAAGAATCAGACATTAATAAAGCAAAGATGTGAGCAATGCTTGTTTGACTTTGGGCTTCACCATAAGGTGATCTGGCTGAGCTATTTTGCAGAAACCCACAATATTACTGTCTTTCAGTCTTTCTTCTTGGTTCTATCAGCTTCTCTGGAGAAAAATCTTTCAATTTCCAACCTGAAAGGTGTTTATGGCTGTCCGTTTGGAGGTGGTAAGTGGAAGAACAAGGCTGGGAGTCATTGCACTCAGTATGTAAACAAGGACCTGCTTCAATGAATAGAAATCCTCCGTTTTATTCCCTCCAATGAGTAAATCTCTAGTCTTCTCTTTTGATAGGGAAGAGGCATTAGCATTAGCTCAGCTACAAAAAGTGAAGTAGGAAACCTGGGCTCTGTTTCTTCAACAGATTTTCAATCATATCTTTTTTCTAGCCCTACCTTAAACCCTTCTAGAAGTACCTGTGCCCAATCCTGAGCCTTTGAGGAATTCTGTGGTATAAACTGGATTGCAGGCTTGAGAATCAACTTCTTTAGATCCATTAAATCAGTTATCAGTCATCCATCACTTTTCTATTTCTAAGACTTTGTTACTATAATCTTCAAGTACAGGAACCTAATCATCCTCATTATTAATAGAAACCCTCTGTTTTTTCAATGGGGATTATTCTTTTATAAAATTCCTTTACTGTCATCTTGGTGGGATTAGGTAGACAAGGATAATCAATGCCTGTGATCAATCTGCCATCTTTACCTTGATGCTGTCTTTAATCTTCATAAATAACCCTAGAAAAATGTATTGCAATCCCCTTTTACAAATGAGAAAACAGATTCAGGTTAACTTGGCCACGATTAGCTAAATGGCAAACAAGTATTCAGAGCTGAGTTTTTAAGCTAGCATTTGAAACCAGGTTTTCTAACTTTAAAGCCTCTGCCCCCCTTTCAATTTTCTCCATATGCCTATAATTATATTCTATAACAGATAATTTTAGTTATTTGATCATTTCACAACCACTGAGTTTCTCAAATTAAAGTAAAAGTTCTTTGAGGGTCAGAGGCTTTCTATTATATTTCTTTTGTGTCACTTCATGCAATTAAAATGAAGCTGAGCACTTACAAACCCCTCTCCTATATTTTTTGATAACCCTGTACTTTATAATTCCTACTACTCATATTTCAATCCTATGTTTACCTTTCTATATATCTCACACTCACCTGGTAAATTCCTGGAGGGAAATGACCATGTCTACTTTGTATCCCCAGTGTCTATGCGTAAGAGATATTCAATAAATGGTAGATAATATCATCCAGGAGGCTGGAGATGAAAAGGTGTTCACTAAATACAGTATTTGCTAAACAAACAATTCAAAAAATTAAGGCTGACGTTTATCAAACACCCACGTACTAGTGAAGAGCTTTGGGTGACAACTGCCATTTCTTACACAGCCGTTTTAATAAAGACAAAAGGTGCAAATAAGAAAATACTGAATGTTTAGATTGGAGTTCTGAAAGTCTGTGATTATTACAATGTCAACGGGTGGTCTCATGTTAAAACAATGTCTGAAAGATGAATCTAAATATATCATCTACATCTCTTTGCTTTTCATTCTTGGACGGAATATTTCAAAACCTTCATTTGTAAAACTAGAAAATGTTGAAGGGTGCCGAAGGGAATAGTTTCCGCTCGTTCTGGTTAGAGATGTCAGTTCATGCTAACTCAAACTCTTAAAAATGTTGGATCATAAACTCTTCCTGTTTGGCAACACAGTGAAAATACACGCACCCTACTTAAAGAAAAAAGAGCAACACCACCACCTTTCCTGTTTCATCCACTTTAAAATTTTCACCTACTTTAAAAACTATCCAATTTTTTTTTAGCCACACTACTTAGTGGCTTATTTCTTTTTAATGGGGGGACAGTTCCATGGGAACTTGGAGCAGGCCAGGCCTTTCTATGCACCACTAGTCCCATGATCCGAGGCAAGTCCCAGCAGCTCTCCAAGCCTTGATGCTTTCACCTATAAAAAGGAGGTAAGGCCCCGCCGGCGTGGCTCAGCTGGTAGAGCGTCGGCCTGCGGACTGAAGGGTCCCGGGTTCAAGTCCCGATGGGGGCGCATGCCCGGGTAGGGCTCGATCCCCAGTAGGGGGCGTGCAGGAAGCAGCCGATCCATGACTCTTTCTCATCATGGATGTTTCTCTCTCTCTCTCCCTCCTCCTTTAAAAAAAAAAAAAGGAGGTAAAATCACAGCAGCCATCCCCTAGGGTGGTGGGGAGGAGGGCAATGCATGCGTGACAAGGCATGCAAAGCGCTTAGCTTAGCAGGTGGTGAAAGCGCAGGCAATGTCAGCGTGGGTCCTGAACAATCTTGTACCGAAGCTTCGCATGTACAAGCCGGTCTAAGAATTGCACATACGCGGAGGTTCCCAGTACCCACACTATTCTCCCCTCGCCCGAGGTTCCTCAGCTGCTGGGAGCGGGGATGGGAAGCCAGTGAGGCGGACTCTGCAGCCCTCCCCGCTTCCCCACCGCGCTATGTGCACACCTTCTTAGGACGCGAGAAAGGAAGCGGGGGCAGAGCTGGTCAAACCCAATGGCTCTGGAGCTAACCGAGCTCGGCCCACCACGCCCCCGATGGAGGAGCTTGTGTGAGGCTCGAAGTGTACGTTCAGCGGCTTTTAAAGGTGGTGTCACCTTCTGCAAGTCCTTCCCGTGGGCTGTGTGGGACCCACGCATAGACCCAGGGCGGCCGGACACTGGACGCGCGTCCTGGGCAGGCACGGGAGCGGCCATATGGCTGAGCCACTTGTGGTTTTGGTTTGTTAGTTTGTTTGAAGAGAAATCACATCTTTGACCTGTATGTACTAAGGTCTTGCCTTGTCTGTTGGAAACAGGACCCCAGAACAAGGAAAGGGAGGTGGGAGGCCGCGTGGCTGGACCGGGGTGGGGGGAGCGCCCCACTCCCGGCCCCTCGGAG
>NW_005356674.1:5518344-5523182 GCF_000412655.1 Myotis brandtii
CCGCCGCCCCACACTGACTGGGTTGATGGCCCGTAAGGAGTATCTAAGGCGGCACCGAGCGGCCCGGCCCCCCTAGCCCAGGACCTGCTCCCAGCGCCTCACAGAAAGACACGTCTCCGCCACTCCCGCCGGCGTCCCGCGGTACCACTTCCGGTTGCAGTCATCGCTCCCTCTCAGAAAACACACCCACCCCTTCTAACTTGTCTCCTTTGCCGTGTCCTAAGAGACCAGGCCTCAGCAGGGCCGAGGTCCTAAGCGTCCAGAGCGGGCGGCCGGCGTTATTGCCATGTCGAGTGGGCGGCTCAGAGAAACACCAGGAACTTTTATTCCTGGGCTCGAGGTCCAAACGGACCCTTTTCAGAAGCGGACGCTATAGGTCTTCCGCAACAGGTTTAGAGCTGGCAGAGGCCTCTGCCTTCTTATTTGCCGGTCGCGACGGACGCGGCTTTGCTGTCTTTAAAACTGAGGTCTCCGATTCTGAGGCTGACTGCTCGTTTAAAATCCAAACACGAAAGCGATTCTCTGGACATTTCCCAAGCGGAGCCGGAATCACCGGGATTCAGCGGGCCTGTGCTGCTCAGCAACTGTGCCGAACTCGTGTGTGATTGGCTGGAGTCGACCCGGCGCAGGCGGGCCTCGTCCCAGGCCACGCCCACTTAGGTATAAAGTGACCCCTCCCGGCACTGAAAGTATCTGTGGGTTCCGCGGCGGCCGTCATGGAGAACCGAGCCTCCCGCGAGCCAGAAGCCGGCGAAGTGCTGCCGCAGCACAAGTTCGACTGCAGGCCCTTGGAGGCCTACCTCAGCCAGCACTTGCCCGGCTTCCGGGCCGAGCCCGAGGCCAAGCTGACCATTGCCCAGTACAGGTATCGCCACTAGCCTCCTCCTCCAGTCGAAACGAATCTGTGCGCCGTGCTTTTCTCCCTTTGGCCCTGGGTGGGTTCCCGATGCCCCGCCGCCCCAGTTTCTTCTCCTGCAATGACACACACTGCAGGCGGGAGCTGGCATGGCATTCGGGGAATTTCCAGTTCGTGGGCAATTATGGAAGAGACCCTAGTCACGATTCCAACTATGAGAAGGAATCTCCGTTCAGGGATAAAATTATGCACCTCGGGGATTCACTGAGGCTTGGAAGCTCTGTGGGGTATACAGAGGCCTTCGCTCAACTTTTGTTCTATAACCATTAACTTTTTTCCCCCCTGAGAAACAAGTGTTGCTCCTTTATAATTGGCCATATTCTCGGAGGCTGGCTTAATGGCCCCAGCTGGGGGATTCGAATTCTAATGGTAGATCTTCCACTTGGCAAACCACACCACCACTTTGGGCTTTAGTTCTGGGTGCTGGAGGGGAGCCCTGCAGGGCCTCTAGTGTTACATAAACTCTCTGAGAGCTAGTTTCCTAATCTGTAACAAATACCCGACTGTTCTGAGTAATCCTGGTAATTTAAACGAAGTACAATAGGTGAAAGGACTTAAACATGGCAACAGAACTATATACCAGTGGCATTTATCACTACCATCTTTACTCCTGATTAGAGTAAAAAAAGAAAATAGTGGCAAAGGACCTGGATAAAAGAGAGTTTTGAGGTATAATTCAGGTATAAGGCACCTAGTCCCAATAGACAATGGAGGATGAAGGAGAAGGTGGAATAAAAAAACAGCTGAGGTTTCTAGCCTAGACGTTTTGTGTTGTAACAAACTAAAACAAATCAAAGTTCAAATTTCAATGAGGCCACTTGCTGTGGAAATCTGGATGGTGATTTAACCCTTTTGAGCATTGAGTCCTTCTTTGGCAAAATGGAGACAGTAATATGTATCTCCTAGAATTGTTGGAGAATTATCTAATTGAAAAATACCTAATTCTGAATTAGGTTGGATGTTAAAATAACCAGGATTGTGCTTGTTAAATGAAATCAGTTGTGGTGTAAATAGTACAGGCATACCTCGTTCTATTGCACTTAGCATTATTTCACTTCACAGATGTGTTTTTTACAAATTGAAGGCAAAAACCTTCCACCAGCAAAAAGATTAAAACTCACTTTTATTGCAGTGGTCTGGAACCAAATCTGCAATATCTCTGAGGTATGCCTACATAGTATAGTGGGGCCTTAACTTACGAGTTTAATTCGTTCCGTGACGAAGCTCGTAACTCAAATTACTCGTATGACAAATCTTAAAGTGAATGAGTGAGACACGTGATGCTGGGCTGATGTTGTGGCGTTCACTGTGACGTTTGCTGCGCCAACTAGCGGTGGGGTATCTGAAGCTGGCTCATAACCCGAATTTTAGCTCGCAACTCAAAGCAAAAAATCGGCCGAGAGACAGCTCTATCTCGAAAAACTCGTTAGTCAGGACACTCGTAAGTCGAGGCCCCACTGTATATGGATAGAACTATCCCACTGAAAATACATATTTCCTTCCAGAACACATGAAAAAGTTTATGAAAATTGAAGACATGTTGGGCTACAAAGAAAGTTTCAAATATTCTGAAGTGTCAATCTTAAAAAAAAATTCAGAATATAAATACCAAAAGTTTATAAATCAACTGAAGAAAGACAGCTATCAAATACATGTTTAGAAACTAATTGATTCATGGATTTAAAAAGCCAATAATCTACAGATAATAGAGTTTATCAAAGTTCAGTATGGAAAAACCAACAAACAAACCAATAAAATGTAATCTTAAAAAAGGTATAATTAACAAGAGCATCGAAAGTATAAATTACCTAGATATTAATCTAATAAAATCTGTGCAAGACTGTCATAAAACTTTATTAGACTTTTAAAAAGAACTAAACTGACAGATGACAATGTTCATGAAAAGAAAAATTCAATAGTGCATTTTCCCCAACTTATGTGTATAGATTCAGCACAATGGCAATAAAAAATCTTAATTTTTTCTCTAATTTGAGAAATTACTCTTAAATTTTATGTGCAAGAGCAAAGGGCCAAGAATAGCAAAAACACTCCTGAAGATGAAAAGTAGGGAATTTGAATTAAGAAGGCATGATATTAGCACAGAAATAGACCAATAAAATCAGAGGGTCCACCAAAACGACCCACATATTTATAGAATTTTGATATATGGCAATGCTGGCATCAAGAACCAGTGTGTGTACAATGGAATACTATGCTGCTGTAAAGAAGAAACAACTCTTACCATTTGCAACAGCACAGATGGACCTGGAGAGCATTATGCTAAGCGAAATAAGCCAGTCGGAGAAAGATAAACATCATATGATCTCACTCACTTATGGAATATAATGAACAACATAAACTGATGAACAAAAATAGATCCAGAGATATAGAAACATCAAACAGACTGTCAAACCTCAGAGGGAAGGCAAGGGAGGGTAGGGGAGAGGGGTAAGAGATCAACCAATGTCTTGTATGCATGCATATAAGCATAACCAATGGACACAGTAGCAGGGGTGAGGGCAAGTGCTGGGGGTGGGAGTAGCTGGGGAGAGGTCAAATGGGGGAAAAAGGAGACAAATGTAATACTTCAAACAATAAAGAATTTAAATTTTTAAAAAAAGAATGTGTGTAGAGAGGACTTTTCAATAAATTACATAGGTATAATTGTTATATGTATGAAAATATTGAAATGAGACCTTTTCATTACCTCACAAAGTTCCAGGTGAATTCGCGTTAAAGGTAAAACTAAAACCATTTGGAAGACATATAGGAGATAATTGTTGACTTTGGAGTAGAGAATAAATTCTTTAAAAAGACAAAAGACTCCTTAAAGAAAGTGAAATTAAAAAGAAATGTTTTCAATATATACATATAATGGTTAAAAGGTTAATAAACAGAATGTATAAAGAACTCCAATAGCCCAACAGAAAAACGGTTAACAGACTGGAAGATGCTCGAGATCACTGCACCTCTAGTATTCAGTGAAAGGCAAATTGAAACAATGACATACCATTTCACACCTCCATATTGCCTTTGGGGCAACAGGGACTCATATCCACAGTTGGTAGGAATGCGAATTAACTACTTTAGAAAACAATTTGATATGATCTTTTAAAGATTAAAATGGAAAAATAGACATGCCTCAAGACAGCAATTCTTTTCCTAGAGGTAATTTACAAAAATGTTCATCGCACTGTTTGTAATAGCAGAAATAAAGGAAATGACACAGTGTTCATCAGTAGCAGACTGGATGAATAAATTATATATATGATGGAATACTATACAGTGAAAATGATTCAGCTGCAGATATATACAACAACACAGAACCAAAAAAATGGACAAATAAGCAGTATATTGTTTAAGGGCATAAACTTCAAAGGAAAGATAAATTTAATAATCAGGACAGTAGTTACTCTGAGGGGAGGGGCACACAGGGCTTCAGAGATAACAGTAATTTTCTTAAACTGGGTACTGAGAACACTGGTGTTTGCTGTGTTATTTACACTTTACAAATTTTGTAACTTCTTTTTTATCTATGCAAATTTGATTTTAGAATTTGTGAAAATAAACCATATTGGAAATACAAAATATTTAGAATTAAATATTGAAAGCATTTGATAGCTTGATACAACAAAAGCTGTGTTTTTCAGCTACGTGTTTAATATGTGCCTGGCACCGCTCCAATCATGGGGAATATAACAAAAAATCTTGCCTTCTTGGAATTCCCCTTCTATTTGAAGAATACAAACAATAAATATTAAAGTGTAGAAGAAGGTGATATGTATTATGGAGAGAAATAAAGGGGAATAGGAAATGTTTGGGAGAGGAACAGGAAGGCCTCATTTGAGAAGGTGGCATTAAGCAAAGACTTGAAGGAGATGAGGATATGAGCCATGCAATTATCTGGGGGGAGAACATTCTA
>NW_005356674.1:5524044-5535070 GCF_000412655.1 Myotis brandtii
GGGGGCGTGGGGGGGGGGGGGGGGGGGGGGGGAGGGAACAGCAAGCGCAAAGGTTCTTAAGGGGGAGTGTGCCCAGTGTGTAGAAGGAATACAAGCCAATGTGACCAGAGTGGTGGAAACAAGGAAAACAGTGGCCTGTTGGCCATTATAAGGACTTTGGCTTTTACTTTGAATTGAAATGGGGAGAAATTAGGGTTTAGGGGGCAGGGGAGGGACTGAGTTGTCTTTTTAAAGTCTCTTTGCCTGTTGTGTTTGATTGACAGGAACAAAGTCAAGGAGACCAGTTTGGAGTATACTGCAATGGTCCAGTTGAGAAATATTAGTGGCATAGACCAGGATGGTAGTGTAGAATAGGTGCAAAGTGGTCATAGTCTGGGTTTATTTGAAAGGATCTACTGACTGATCAAATGTGGGAAATGAAAGAAAAAGAGACAACTAGTATTCCATTTTGTCTTGGTAACTGGAAGGATGGAGTTACTATAAAATAAAATAGAGGTGATTATAGAGAAGCAGACTGGAGGGGAAATGTCAGATCTCCATTTTGGAATGTTGAGTTTCAGATGCCTTTTAGACATCCAAGTGGATCTGTGCGGTTAACAGATATAAGTTTGAGGATCGGGACAGAGGTCTGGACTAGACATGTGCATTTAGGAGTCATTGACATAGAGATGGTATTTAAAGCCATGAAATCATATAGCTTACCTAGACAATGAGTCTGCATAAAGAGGTCTAGAAACAGTCTTAGGCACCTCAGTGTTAGGAAGATGTAGAATCAAGGAGGAGGCTGCAACGGAGTAAAAGAAGGAGCGGCTGTAGAAGTAGGGAGAAGTCATGGTTTGATACCATAACAGTATTAGTGGCCTTGAAAAAAAGTAGTTTTGGTGGAAAGATCTGAATGAAAGCTTGATTGAAATGGGTTTAAGAGAAAATAGGAGAGGAACTGGATCAGGGAGTGTAAACTCAAGTTTTTCCACAAAAGGGAATAAAAATGTTTTAAGTAGAGGGAGACGTGGAATCAAGAGAAGTCTTAAAAAAAAAATAGCATGTTTGTATATGCTGGATGCCAGTGATCCAGAAGAGAGAGGGCAGTACAAAAAAAAAAAAAGCCACCAAACCAGGATGCCAGTGATCAAGAGAGGGGAAAATTGTGCAGGAGAGAGTGGAATGAAGTCGAGTAGGCAAGAGTGGGCTGGGATCTAATTCACAAGATGTGGGAGTCTCCTTAGATAGGAAAGTGAACATTCTACAGACTCTGCAGGGAAGACACAGTATATGGGCACAGATGCTTGTGTGCAGTAGATATGGTAGTGTAAGCGTTTTGAAGTTCTCATCTAATTGCTTCTGTTCTCTCAGTGAAATAGGAAGCTAGAGTCAGCTGAGAGTGAAGATGGAGGAAAAGGTGTTGGAGGTTTGAAGAGGAGAATTTGTGAAATAGTTATCCAAGAGCATGGGAGAATAAGTAGGCTAAAGAAATATATTATGGTTGCCACACAGGGTTCACTTTGAAGTTCATGGTCATGAATTGGAAGCAAGAATATTTATTTTAGTAGATATTATTGATACTTTGCCCAGATTCTTTTGGATCCTTTTTATTATTTCCATGTACACTGGTTTGGTGGCTTTTTTTTTTTTTTTTTTTTTTTTTTTTTTGTACTGCTCTTGGCCTACAAGAAGCGCCTTTGCCCTGAATGTTGCAATGCCCAGGATGGCCCTTAACCAATGACTGTTGGGTTCAGGAGTATGAAATGCTCATCATTCTTCCTTTGGAGATATGACAACTCTCAGATATAACTTACACTGCACATATTTTTCCCATTGTTTTTAGAGAGAGAGTAGAAGTGAGGGGGGAGAGAGAAAGAGGTAGAAAGAAAGAGGGGTAGAGGAGCGGAAACATTGATATAAAAGAGACCAGGGATTGGGGGTGGGGTGGGAAGTGAACCCAAAACCCAGGTACCTGCCCTTGGTCACAAATTAAACCTGAGGTGTGTGAGCCAATCTTCTAACCACTGAACAACACTGGCCAGGGCCTTAGGGGATATTTTGCCTCTGTGCTTCTCATCTCCTGCTTTGTACACTTAAGTCTCTTGGACCATTTACTCAATGTTTTCCATGCTCAAACACTATGGCATCAGTCTTTTAATCTTCTCTTTTCTTGATCTCTATCTACAGCAAACACATTTGAGATACTATTGGCATCAATATCAAAAGTTACTTCAATCTGTGCAACCTATAGGCTGCAGGAGGGATGTCTGTGAGTTCAAATTTGCCACACTGGTTGTTACCCTTCACAGCGCTCATTCAATTTCATAAGCCTGAATGAACACATAATTGTCAGAACAGATGGTGAAGGTCTAATTCATCTTGGCGTGAACTGTTGTATTACACTTGATCAGAATAGTCATTACTTCACCAATGGTTCAATACCAAAGGAAAAGGTGTCATATCAAAGAGCAGCAAATCCTGAATATTTTCAAATATCTGATCAAGGGACAAGATGGCTGCCTACATAGCTACAAACATAAGTAACACCCTTATCACGATTAATGCTTTTTCAATTTCTTGCTATTGAAAACAATCTTGTAGGATTTTCTAAGTTTCTGAATTATGGAGATGCTGCTCATTAGGATGATGTCATAGGTCTAAGACTTGTCTACCATGATGGGAGGAAGGGGTTAAAAACCTTTTCTTCATCTCTGCAGACAAATTAAGTTAGCTTTCTAGCTCTGTTATTCTGGAAACTTGCTAAAGATGGCATTTCCAGGCAACATTACTTTTGGTAAAAAATCATATCTAATTGATCCAATGCATCTGAACTGGAAGGCCTATGAATGAACTACAAGTATCTGGTGGGATGCTTTGGGTTTCCCTAAGTACAATGAAGTCTCACTACTGGTCATGCTCCTTGCTAGGACCCTGGAAAGGGTTCCCAGAGGACTGCTACTAGAGATAATGGCTCCTGTGGAGCATGAGGCTTCTAAACCAGGTGGCACCCATACTCATCCCTCGTGGTCTTATTTCTTGGAACCTGAGCTATCACCAAAGGGACAGAAGGGTCATAGAATAAATCAGAAACTCATCTGCTACTGCCCTGCTGGTGTACTGTATTTCTAGTCTCCACATGCTTCTAAATGAGCCAGTGCTGGGGGTAGCCTGTTAGGGCCTTTTGAGATTGACTATGTAGTCAGTCTTATTCAAACACGTGAGTGTTCTTAACTATACACTTAAATGCAAAGATATCATTTTGTGACTTAAGGTTGGACAAATAAAAAGTGCCACCTCTTTGGTTATAGATTAACACATTTCTTTCAGCACCAAATGTCTTGTCCAAATCCTAAATAAAAGTTATGACCATTGGCTCATTGATGATTCTTATATTGATATCATCAATGGGTTTCAGACTATATGGAGGCCTGATGCACGGAGTGGTTAAATTTAGCTGGTACTGTGTTCACAGTATTAATGATGATTTTCCCAAGGTGGGCTTCCCTGCCCTCCCCGCCCCCTCTCTCTCTCTCTCTCTCCCCCTTTGTCTTTGTTAGAACCTAGTCAGAGGAAGAGCTTCTAGTTTGGTGGGTTTCAGTTGTGTTTTTTGTTTGTTTGTTTGTTTGTTTGTTTTGTTTTCGTTTTTTAAAATATATTTTATTGATTTTTTACAGAGAGGAAGGGAAAGGGATAGAGAGTCAGAAACATCGATAAGAGAGTAACATCTATCAGCTGCCTCCTGCACGCCCCCTACTGGGGATGTGCCCACAACCAAGGTACATGCCCTTGACAGGAATCGAACCTGGGACCCTTCAGTCCGCAGGCCGACACTCTATCCACTGAGCCAAACCGGTCAGGGCTCAGTTGTGTTTTTTGTATGTGGTGTTTTGATATAAAATTTGTTACATAAAATTCAAAATATACTTAAATATATAATTTAGTGGCTTATATTAGCATATTCACAAAGTTGTGTGATCATCAGCACTATACATATATTCCAGAACATTTCCATCTTTCCAAAAACGCTTACCTTCCAATCCCCATCCACTAGCACCCACTAATCCACTTTCTGTCACTATGGATTTACATATTCTGGATATTTCATAAAATTTGAATTACATAATATATGGCCTTTTGCAAGTGGTGTTTTTTTTTTTTCACTTAACATAATGTTTTCAAAGTCCATTCATGTAGAATGTATCAGAACTTCATTCCTTTTATGGCTGAGTAATATTCCATTGTGTGGCTATATCACATTTTGTTTATCCGTTCATTTGTTGATGGACATTTCAGTTGTTTCCACTTTTTGGCTGTTGTGCATAGTGCTGCTATGAATATTATTGTACAACTTTTTGTGTGGGAAAATGTAGGTTTACAGTGGCAAGTACACAAAACACAGAGTTTATTTATTTATTTTTTTAATCCTCACCTGATGATATTCTTCCATTGATTTTTTAGAGAGAGCGGAAGAGAGAGGGAAAGACAGAAACATCAATGTGAGAGAAACACATTGATTGGTTGCCTCCTACACCAGCCCTGACCAAGGCCCGGCCAGGAGGAGCCTGCAACAGAGGTATATGCCCTTGACTGGAATTGAACCAAGGACCCTTCTGTGTGCAGGCCGATGCTCTATCCACTGAGCCAAACCAGCTAGGGCAAGTTTATTCTTGTATTATTATTTATTCTTGTATTATATAGTCTTCTATATGAATAACTGTAAACCTACTTTTGCCCAAATGTTTTTACCTTGGAGTGGAATTGCTGGGTCATATTGTAATTCACATGGTAACTTTCATGGGAAACTTAGTTTTCAATTATATTCCACCTGGGTCATTTACTATCATGAAAGGCCAATGCTTCATAAATGACTGCATCATCAAAAATACATTCCATCAGATGCTTGGCATTAAAAAATGTTTTGATAAAGTTCATTGCAACTTGACTCTTTGGATCGTCATGTATAAATTGTCTCATGTCAAGATAAACAGCATAGCTTGAGGTGGTCCCATTTTCTGACCATTGGTAATGATCCCCACTTTCTTACGCTAAAGGGCACCCACACAAGATTAGATGGTGCCAGGATCAGTGCTCTTTGATATGATTGTTGGGAAGGATGGGTTTGGCTTGTAGGAGAAAGATGCTGCTATGCCCAATCTGACCTCTTGTTCTTTGCAGATGGAGGCTGGAGGCCTAGGTAGAAACTTGGAAGGAATAATTTTATTTCACTTTCCTTTGTTAGCTGTTACCTCAGGGATTGATTTCTTCCGCTTGTTTATTTTAAGGCCTCTCTCATGCTGGTGGATTCTTTAGAAGTTGGGTTATTCTCAACTGCTCATATAGTAAATGAAGGTATAGATTGGATGGTTTTGATATGGTAGCTGGAGTGTATTTCCTTAGCGTATGTGAGAATTTCTATTCACCTAGTGTGGAAAGCCAGTGCCCTGGTGTCTGAGTTACTGGAGCACTGTTGCACTTCCCTAGTCCAGATATCCACTCTAGTACCTTGCTTATCAGAAACCCCATTGTAGAGGGCTGTACTTGGGTACTGACCTTGGAGATGCATATGGGTTTATCTTTCCAATGGCAGATGAGGGGACACTAACCCAGCTATTCCAGCATCCTTTAATTAAATTTCTGACTGATCACCTCCAGTTGTTCTTCTCCCAGCCTTTCTTTACTTAGATGTGATCAATGTCTAGGGGTACTTCTGATGAAACGCATGATTTACAGACAGTGAGTAAAGTCCTCTCTTCTATGTGAGTGATAGTTTCTCTAGTTGCCACTGTGTTGCCATCTGCATTTTATCATCTCAAACTCATGTTCTGAGCTTCTGGCAGCACCACTCGGCTTTCCAACATTGAAATGGATGTATTTTCATTTTGTGTTTCTTACAACATTTCAGTAGGATTTGCGGAAGAAGGAAAATAAATCTTTGTAATTGACCATTTCTTTTCTGTCTATGTGAGTGATAGTTTCTCTAGCTGCCACTGTGTTGCCATCTGCATTTTATCATCCCAAACTCATGTTCTGAGCTTCTGGCAGCACCACTCGGCTTTCCAACATTGAAATGGATGTATTTTCATTTTGTGTTTCTTACAACATTTCAGTAGGATTTGCGGAAGAAGGAAAATAAATCTTTGTAATTGACCATTTCTTTTCTCTTGTCCAGATCAGGACAGTCCAATCCAACCTTTTATCTCCAGAAGGGCTCTCAAGAATATGTACTCAGAAAAAAACCACCTGGTTCACTTCTTCCTAAAGCACATAAGGTGTGGTAATGATACCTTATAATACAAGTGCAATGATACATTCTTTGTTGATAAATAAATGCATTTTGTACACACAAAAACAATTTAAATTGCTTTTAAAAGTCATCTCATGATTATTAAATAATAAAAATTCCTTTTATTTCTTAGATAAAAATTTCGCTTGAATTGTATTTCCCATTTTTGTTTTGAAAAAGGATTTGAGGCTGAAATTAAGTCTATAGGCTATTAATATCAGACAACATCCAGTCTTTATGTGCATTTCATTCCTTTTTGTACAGTTGGCTAGAAATATAGTCATCCAGTGAATATTTTCAGTGCCACTCATTTATAGATACTTTGTACCTTGATTCTATATTTAAATTATGTTTTTAAAAGCACATTATATCTTATAATAATATCTATTCACTGATTTATTGTAAAATATTTGCTATAACAATCCCCTGATCTTTTGGTGATAAAAAGAAATATTTGAATATCATTTTATAGTATTCTCTAAATACTAGATTTAGTGAGAATTATAAAATATTTTTTTAAATTGAGGCATTCTATTTTCAGAAAACATGAATTTTTAGAGAAGAAAACAGGAGAAGAAAGAAATCAAAGTCCTGGAGAACATTAATATTTATGATTATAATAATGTATAACAGGTGCTTCCCAGGCCCAGCTGACTTCCCAGGCCTTTGAGGGGTGGGCTTAATAGCATAGTAATGGAAAATGCTGATGCTGACTTTCTTGGTCCCATATCATATTCCCAGACACATCGAACCCGGGACCCTTGAGTCCGCAAGCTGACGCTCTATCCACTGAGCCAAACCGGTTAGGGCGAAGATATGTTTTTGATTTTTAGAAAGGAAGGGATATAAAGGGAGGGGAGGAGGTGGGAGGGAGGGAGAGGAGGAAAGAGGGAGGGAGGAAGGGAGGGAAGGAGGGAGGGAGGCATTGATATGAGAGAGAAACATTGATTGGTTGCTTCCCACACACACCCTTACCAGGGATCAAACCCACAACCTGGGTATGTGCCCTAATCAGAATAGAACCTGCAACCTTTTGGTGTACAGGATGTTGCTCTAACCAACTGAACCACCCAGCCAGGGCAAGTTGGGTATGAAACTTAACATGGCTGAAGGAGAATCCCTACCTATCCAGAGATTTATGCCCCCAAAACAGCTCTACTTGATTCTCTTTTTTATAACATCCTACCAGAAGACACTGAACACAGCATAATGTTCTCAGCTCAAGGATCTGGAGTACATTGTTTCAAGTCCTTTATTTTTCCCAGATCTGCATTGAAAAATAGCAGTGCTCCCATACTGTAATCCACTTTGTGACTCCCTAACCCACCACCATCCCACCCCACCCCATTTCCCAGAACCAGGGTGGTTATAAACACTTCTTTCCACAGCCATTGGCACTGCTGGCTTCTCTCACCTTGGTCATAGGTTTACTCACTTCCCTGCTCTAGTTATTGCAGCAGCAGCTGCTTTTTCCATGCTGTCAAAGTGAGCTGCATGGTTTCTTCCCCTGAGGAGGGATCAGGAGCACCACTGGGCAGGGGGACTTTGCTTGCAGATGAGTCAGCATCACAGTTCTCTGTAAACTGTGTCCTCAGGCCCTGAGTGATAAGCCCATACACATTAGTTCACAAGTAGTTATTAAACTGTTCTGATTGAGGAGGCCCACTCTTCTCACTATCTTCTTTGGGCTCTTGCTTCAGTGCCAGCTTGCTTCTTGTTGCCTCCTTTCCCAATAGTTATCTTGAGTTGTACAGCAGCCTCAATTACCAGGAAGGATCCCCATGCCCTGCCTTAGACACAAGCACCTCCATTGATCTCCAGAAGGAGCAGTTGATTTTTCCTTCTCCCGGTACCCACTGGCCCCCCAGCATCCTGGAGCTGACTGTGCCAAGAGCATTAGAATAGAGACTTGCCTGCGCCCGCTGGGGAGACATGAGAGAGACAGAGTGAGCCAGTGATCAGGAAACTGCTGAGAACAAAGAGATGTTTATGATGATACCTGTGAAATATTGTGATCAGGATCTGTTGCCTTCATATATCCAGAACCAGGATTAGTCTCCATGAATATGCCTATCCTATTTAGCATAATTTATCATGTTTTAGTGCTGGCCTAATTGAGTGCTGCACAAAACTGCACTTAAGGAACATAATAAGGAAACTATTATCCTCTAGGTCCATGGGCGGCAAACTGCGGCTCGCAAGCCACATGCGGCTCTTTGGCCCCTTGAGTGTGGCTCTTCCTAAGCCTTAGGAGTACCCTAATTAAGTTAATAACAATGTACCTACCTATACAGTTTAAGTTTAAAAAAGTTGGCTCTCAAAAGAAATTTCAATCGTTGTACTGTTGATATTTGGCTCTGTTGACTAATCAGTTTGCCAACCACTGCTCTAGGTCATTTAAAAATTTAATTCTAGCCTTAATGTTAGCTCACAAGTAGTTATTAAATTTCTGTGTTTCTGATTTGTAATAATCTATAATCCTATTTAGATTGATAGAGAATTTAAAGTCCAGAAAGCTTTGTTTTCAATTGGATTCCCTGTTCCCAAGCCTCTATTGTACTGCAGCGATGCTTCTGTCATTGGGACAGAATTTTACGTGATGGAACATGTGCAGGTAAATTAACACAATCTTACTTTGTTGTGTTTTTATTTTCAATTAAGAAATTAGATGTTAATAAATGATAGTTTATTAATCATTTTAGGTCATTAGTTTGCTTTGCAGACTTTTAATTTGAGCACAGTATTTTCCTCTAGGTGTCAGTAAAGAGCTATATGTAATGGTAATACCAAAATTGTCCAGAAAGTAGGGGGGGAAAACTCCAAATTATAAATCAGTCCATTAAGGATGATACATTTAAATTGTTTAAAAGCTTTTTCTTTTTGTAAAATATAACTTGAAAGTTGTTTTTATCCTTTAAGTTCACCTTGGCATATCTTTGCATTTCCCCTTTGGCATTATATACTCTTATATTAGATATGTTTCACAAATGAACATTTTTCTAGCATATTCTACAGATAATTGGTTTTGGTTGCAAAACTATTATCCTTTTGTTTTTGGCAGTAGGGGATGGAGAAACTGCAAAGAGTTAGTATGAAAAGACTTATTTTGTTTTAAATTATCTATTGTAATTGCTTTCATAGGGTCGAATTTTTCGTGACATCACAATTCCTGGAGTTAGCCCAGCAGAGCGCTCAGCCATATATGTAGCCATGATAGAAACCTTGGCTCAGTTACATTCTTTGAATATAAGCTCATTGCAGCTGGAAGGCTATGGTGTAAGTGCTGGGTACTGCAGAAGACAGGTAAGGAATCCACATACAGAGCTCTTTTCCTCAAGTTCTGAAATAATATACATTATTAGTCAAAATAAAAATCCATTACTTTATACTTTTCTGAAACTTGGCTTTAACATTTAAAATACTTTCTTTAAAAATTGATTTTAGAGAAAGGGAATGGGGGAGGTAGAAAAGAGAGAGAGAGAACTATATAAGAGAGAAACATCATCAGTTGCCTCCCACACACACCCTGACCGGGGTTGAACCTACATTCTGGGTATATGCTCTGACCAGGAATCGAATTGCCACCTTTTGGTGTATGGGATGAGGCTCTAACCAACTGAGAAACCCAGCCAGGGCAGCTCTAATATTTAATATTAGCCTTCAGTTTGACTTGTTTTAAACATAAAATAACTTTATATTCTTGATCAGATTTTGTTTATCAAACTTTTGAAAGGGACAGAATGTACATGAATGCAAATTTAAAACTGTTTCAGCCTTTTCACTTAATTTACCAACACTTTATACAGTTTTTCCTTTTTAAATTAGGTTAACATATTTATTAAGCATAACTATGTTAATTATATGTTAAATACTGTGTTAAATATCAAGAAAATAGAAATAAGTTCTTTTCCCAACGGAGTTATGGTCATTTTAAGAAACCTATACATGAATTTTACTTACATGAAACTTGAAAATGGTATAAAAGAGTATGTAATCTAATAGTAAATTGTTTGGTACTCATCGCGAAAGCTGTTCCATTCAGATGGTAGATATCAGTATACCCTTGCTTAAGTGGGGAAAGCTTCCTGAGAGAGATATATCATACACTGTGTATTTAAAGAAGGATAAAATCTAGAGTGATAGGGAAGAGATGGTGAGCATTTCAAATCAAAGGAACAGCAAGACCAGATATGTATGGGGCTGTTTTCCTTTGTACACATGTCTTTTTGAGGGAGTTGAGGGGAGAGAAAAGAGAACTAAGGTTTGAAGAGTACTCACTATATGCCAGATCTTTTTCATTTTTGTAACAGCCCTAAGACATAGGTATTAATGCTCCCATTCTGCAGATGGGGGTACAGGTTTTCAAGTCTTAAAACACAAATAAATGGCTTAGGCATAATTTAAACCCAGGTTCATATGATTCCAAAAAAGATCTTTACTGCATTAAATTGAACAGAGATAACCTTGAGGAGTGGAGAGACAGTTATAAGCAGGTAATAATATGGTCTCAGTTGATGGAGTACTTTGAGAATAGGTTGATTTGTTTACATTCGTGTCTAAGAACAATAAAAAGTCTTTATACTTCTCATACCTGTAATACATTTAGAAGATTCTGTGGGTAATAAGAAAGAATATTTAAATTAAAAGTAAAAATCTCCCTTCTTTTAGCCCCATATTTCCTTTTTCAGGGATTGCTTCTTGTGATCCTTTCATAATTTATTTTTCTATCCTTATTTGTGTGTGTGTGGGGGGGGGGGGGGG
>NW_005356674.1:5535081-5537910 GCF_000412655.1 Myotis brandtii
CGTGTGCATGTGTGTGCATTCTTTTTTTCTTCCTCAAAATAGTTGCTTAATAAAAAGGAAGAACCAGCATCTCTTGATTCCTAGGCCAGTATTTTGTTTGTATATGTGATAAAAATCCATGCGAGCCCTAGCTGGTTTGGCTCAGTGGATAGAGCGTCAGCCTGCGGACTGAAGGGTCCCAGGTTTGATTCCAGTCAAGGGCACATGCCTGAAATGTGGGCTCAATCCCCAGTGGGGGGGCGTGCAGGAGGCAGCTAATCAATGATTCTCTTTCATCATTGATGTTTCTCTCTTTTTCTCCCTATCTCTGAAATCAATAAAAATATATTTAAAAACAAACAAAAAATCTATGCGAGTAAAATGGAACTAGATGGAAGAAAGATTTAAATGTTTAGACTGATATGAGCATCACTTACAGGCATTTCTCTTGAGCATTTAAAAATAAAACCAACTTTGATATAATTGAATTTTGTTTTAATTTTTGAATTGCTGGATTTGACACTTCACCTTTAGCACTATCATTTTTCTTCTTTATGTACCTTTAGGTATCAACATGGATGAAGCAATATCAAGCAACAGCTCACCGGGACATCCCTGCCATGATCCAGCTCTCTGACTGGCTAATGAAAAACTTGCCAGTTGATAATGACAATGAAGAAAATTTGATCCATGGAGATTTCAAGCTAGATAACATAGTTTTCCATCCTAAAGAGGTACTATAAGTCACATTTACAATAATTTAAGTAGGTTTGATATGGGACACACATACTAAGTAGATGTTCCTCCCAGAGTACTGAGGGAGCCCGATCCATCCCCATTTCCCCTACTTGCAGGACTGTCTTCACCACTCAAACTTTTAGAAATGAGTCCTGAAGATTTTCTGACGTAGGTACTTGCCTACTTTTAAGGAGGATCTAATCCTGAGTGATATCTGATTTCCTGTTTAAATAGGATTTGTGAATTTACACATATCTTCTCTTTTCTTCAAAGACATTTTCCATCTATGCCCTAGCTGGTTTGGCTCAATGGATAGAGTGTCAGCCTGCGGACTGAAGGGTCCAGGTTCAATTCCAACCAAGGGCACATGCCTGGATTGCAGGCTCGATCCCCAGTAGGGGGGCATGCAGGAGGCAGCCAATCAATGATTCTCTCTCATCATTGATGTTTCTATCTCTCCCTCTCCCTTCCTCTCTAAAATCAATGATATATATAAATATTTTAAAAAATAAAAAATTTAGTTTATCCATGCTTACAGTTCTTTCTTCTGGTTCATTTTAATTTCATTTTACTATTTCGTGAAGAATTTTAAATTTGTTATTATAAGCTCAGATAGGACAGAATTCCAAAAGCCTCTTATGAAACCTGGGAAGAATTGCATGAGACTAATGTAAACTTGCTCTGTTTAATGTACACAGTGTAATCTTTATAAAGAGTACAAACAAACAAAAACCATAACCTCTTCCACTGGGCACTGACAATAAGGCCTAGGATTGGAGGAGTATGGTGGGAGTGAGGAAACTACTTCAGTTCTCTCTCATTACCTATATTTTAGGCAAGACACTTGGCCCTTAGTATTCCTACATTAATGTGAAGGATTTACAGTTCCCTGAAATATTACAACAATGCATTATAAATTGCATTGCTGTCATAATTCAAAGTAGTACAATATTATTTGAAGGTATAAACACATGTGATCACATTCACCAGCAAGACAAATTTTTTCCTAGAAAAGTCAATTTAGATATCAAAATTATGTATATGTAATTATATGTCTGTGTGTAACCTTTTTGTTAATGGTACTGATGAATTCTGATATCTAACTTTGTTAAATATAGAATAGGATAATTAAAAAATGTTAACTTATAACCTGGAAAAATTATAAAAGTTTATAACTTAAAATATAGCAGGATCTGACCTATATTTGATCTATATCATTTGATTCATTAATATTTTAGGAGCATTTTTTAATAAGTGTGAGCCCTCTATGTGTTCTATAGCTATAGTTCTGTTCTATTCACTATTTAAGCAAAGAAAGAAAAATTCAGACTGAGATCTGCTGAATTACATGTTGTCTTCTAAGATGTTTAAATTTTAGGATTAGCATAATATACTGAAAGTAATGACATACTACAGTTAGTACCAAAAAGTTATTCCTTCATTATATTCAAATTCATATTAGAAAATAACTTCTTATAGGATTAAAGTTGACAAACAGGTATCATCTTCCTTTGGACAAGCAGAATATTCAATAATTGGGGAGAGAGATTTTTTTTTAAAGAAACAACTTTCTTTAATGGCATAGCTTTCAGCTATTTAGCTGCACTAGTGATTTGTTACCTATATCATTATCTCTTAATGTTTTAGAATTATACTAGAGGCCCGGTGCACAAAAATTTGTGCACTCAGGGGGAAGGGGGGGGGTCCCTCAGCCCGGCCTGTGCCCTCTCACAGTCTGGGACCCCTTGGGAGATAACGCCCTGCGCGCTTAGGCCTGCTCCCGGGTGGCAGAGGGCAGGCCCAATCCCTAGGTGTAGCCCCTGGTCGGGCTCAGAGCAGGGCCGACTGGGGAGTTGGGGCACCGCCCCCTGTCATGCACAGAGCAGGGCAGATTGGGAGGTTGCGATGCCACCCCCAGTCACGCTCAGGGTAGGGCCGATTGGGGGGTTGGGGCACCGCCCCCTGTCACACTCAAGGCAGGGTCGATGGGGAGGTTGCAGCGCCACCCCCTGTCACACACAGAGCAGGGCCAATAAGGGGTTTGGGGCGCCACCACTCTCACACTCAGGGCAGGGCCAATGGGGAGGTTATGGCTCTACCCTGTCCCACACA
>NW_005356674.1:5538931-5555720 GCF_000412655.1 Myotis brandtii
GGGAACGTTGGCTTCCTCCTTCAATGAAGGAAGCAAGCCTCATGTTCGCTTTAAGCTGCCTGGCTGCCAGCCGCCATCTTGGCTGTCAGTTAATTTGCATATCTCCCTGATTAGCCAATGGGAAGGGTAGCGGTCGTACGCCAATTACCATGTTTCTCTTTTATTAGTGTAGATAGTAGCTGGTAAGATGTCTTGTACTTTATATTTAGTAATCCCATAATTACTGATTACATCAAATTTAGTAAATTTCTGTGTCCTATAAATATTACAGCTAATTTTTTATGAAAGTAACATATGGTTGGCAGAGTACAAGTCAACTAGCATTTATTCATTAGCAATTATGTGCTCTGACATATGGTTTTGGAAAGGAAATACAGCTCTTAATAAGCTCAAAATACCAATGGAGATAAAAGGTACTCAGGTAATGACTGAGAACAATATTACTCAAGTACTAAAGGATATCACACAACCTGAATTATAAGTGTAGTCAAAGAGGGAAAAGTACCCACTGTGGACTGGCACTAAGACTTTAATTTAGTTAATAGTTTATCTTTCTCACTTCATTTTTAACATTTCGTAAATAAATAGAAAATTAGACTGTTTCTTTTGTATGAAAGCACTTCACAAATTGGAGTTGAATATGTGTATGTGCTCACCTGTATATATTTATAGGAATACTAGAGGCCTGATGTACGAAATTCGTGCAAGGGGCTCAGCTCTCCAAGCCCCAGCTGCCTCGGCCCTCGCAGCCCTGGCTGCCCTGGCCCTGGCAGCCCCAGCTTTGTCCAGAATGGACGACCATCGTGTCAGATGGTCATTCTGCGGTTCTGTCTAATTAGCATATTAGCTCTTTAGTATATAGATGATTGAAAACTTTTTATTTTTCCCTTGAGTGTAAGGATTTAATTTTTTTAAACCTTTGCCTGTAGAGTCCATATCAGCGGTTCTCAACCTGTGGGTCGCGACCCCTTTGGCAGTCGAACGACCCTTTCACAGGAGTCGCCTAAGACCATCCTGCATATCAGATATTTACATTACGATTCATAACAGTAGCAACATTACAGTTATGAAGTAGCAATGAAAATAATTTTATGGTTGGGTCACAACATGAGGAACTGTATTTAAAGGGCCAGAAGGTTGAGAACCACTGGTCTATATGGTAGGTCCTCAATAAGTGAAGACCTACTAAACTGAGGGCTTCTTTAGAGCAGCGACTGTATCTTATTCATTTATGTAGCATGTGGCTACATGTTTCTGAATGAATCCAAATTGAAGGAATTGATTTTAATCACTAAGTTACTATTTTCATCTCATATATTTATGCTTAAATGTTATTCTGTAATAGTGTGACCCTTAAGCAAATTATTTAACTCCTCTGTTCCTCAATTTTTAACTTTTTATTTTGCAATAATTATAGACTCAGAAGAAGTTGTAAAAATAGTATAGAAGAGTTCGATGTTCCCATCATCCAGATTCCCAAATGATTTCACACAACTATAGTATATTATCAAAGCCAGGAAATTCACATTGTGTGTGTGCCTTTTAAATTGGGGGGGGGGTGTGTTTCAGGGTTCTGTTTTTTCTTCTTTTCTAATACTGACTATCTCTATTCAGAAAAATATTAAGGTAAAAGTAAATATTTCATAATATTTACTAAAATGTAAACAATGGCTGTAGGGGATGAAATTATAGGAAACTTGAAAGTTATACATTTCTGTAATGTTTTAGGTTTGAGGTTTTATTCTTTTTTCTTTGTTTTATTTTTCAAAGCATCATGTTTTATTTTTATCATCAGAAAACCAAGCAATTATCAAAGAAAACAAAAACAATTTTAAGTGATAAACCTTCCAGGAATTTGTGTGTTTAGCCAGTAAAGGGTTACTAAAGTTTATGGCAAACAAAAGCATGTTACTCAATTTTCCAATCCCTAGTTATTTTCCATTTATTTAGATGTAAAGTATTTGAAACATGTTCAAGCGTGTATTTCAGCAGTGCAACTCGCTCCTTGAAATGTTGAAAAGAAATCCAGTTTTCTTGAAAAATACTATTAATTTTCTAAATATAAATCTTACTCATCTGGCAGAGAAGTGTGTAAGATTTTGGAGTTTTATGTGCATATTAAAAGACAAATATTCTTCATTAGAAACAGATAAACCATAGATACTTCATCTGCATTCATTTATTAGTAGTCAGATGTATTTAAAATAATTATATATACCTGGTTTTTTGGAAGTCATCTGCCTTGCAATCTGTTTATATTAATTAACTTCTGAAGAAAAAAATGATTTGATGTGAAAAACAAAACTTATATTTTAATGGCTTTTTATTTTTAATTTTTCCCATTGTCTCTAAAATGTCAGTGTACTTGGAGAAAAACATTAATTATAAATTTTAATTTCATTCCTAGAAAAGACATAGGGATTGGGTTTTTTCAGCCTTTTTACTTGACAGAATATTTTTTAAATCCTCCTTATTAAATGCTCTTTAGCAGTAAAGTCAGTTTTTGAACTGTAGACTTCCAGTGCTGTGTAATTCATTCTACACTGTGCTGCTTCTCCTCTCCACTGTAACTGGTTAGCTTCAGTGACCTAGCCCTCTTCACTTTCTACTTCTCTTATTTCTTTATATGTCTCCTGATGCTGAAAACTTGGTTGTTCTTACTCTAGAATCCATGAACCCCTTATGACTTCGACTTCTTATCCTGCCTGGCCCATATATGGCATGATCAACCATTTAAACAATTGCCTTCTTTATTATTAATTGAATTATTACTTATTGACTGTGGATGTGGCTGCCGGCACTGGATTTCCTCCGGCACCCAGGACCCAGGCCTTTGGTCCAGCCGCAGTGGAGAAGCCAAGCCTCGAGGTTTCTCCGCTCCAGCTGCAGTGGAGAAGCCAAGCCTCTTCAGTCTTTAGTCTTCAGTCTTCGCTCTGTGCCTGTGCATGCAAATTAACCCGCCATCTTTGTTGAGTTAATTTGCATACTCATCCTGATTGGCTGGTGGGTGTAGCCAAGTGATGACCAATTTACATATTTCTCTTTTATTAGTGTAGGCTATTAGAATTTCTTCTTTACAACAGTTATTCCCAATTGGGAAGTTTCAACTGTTTTTGCCTCCACTGATTAGGAGAGATACTAAGTAAAATGCTGGAGAACCAATGGCTAGCAGTGGAATCAGAGGACTTGGGTCTGAGCATGGGTTTGACATGCTTGCAAGGCTAATTAGTTGATAAATGATATGCACCACTGTGGGTAAAGACTACGAACTATAGTCTTAGCTTTGCTTTTGAAAAATGTGATTTTTAATGTATTCTGTTTCACTTTTTTTTGGTATAGCAAAGGTGGAAATTTATTGAAGAACAAGTACAGACTCCTATGTGGGGGGGGGGGGAAGAGTCCCCCACTTACTTTCTTATTTTAGTTGTTTTCAATTGAATATGTCCAAATCATTTTCTTTTTCATTATAGTCTCGAGTTATAGCTGTCCTGGACTGGGAGCTGTCAACCATTGGTCATCCTTTGTCAGATTTAGCTCATCTATCCTTGTTCTACGTTTGGCCCAGGACAGTTCCAATAGTAAATCAAGGCTCTTATTTTCAAGAAAACATAGGTATGAAAACATAATGATACTTAAATTGCTATTAATATAAAATTATCTTTATTATTCCTCATAACTTAAAAATAGGATTATATTATAATTTTAGATAAATAGCTTTTATTTGTTTTTGAAATGTTTCTAAATCATTTTATTCTTTATTGGTTTTTCTGAATATAGCATTCTACTTTCAGTAATTTATGACAATATGAAATCCTTTGTATGTAGTATTCTTTTGGAAATCAGTATTTTGAACATGCTTTGTTACATGGACTAATGGTAATTTTATAAACATATGCAGTATTGCCCTGGCTGGTTTGGCTCACTGGATAGAGCATCGGCCTGGGGACTGAAGGGTCTCAGGTTCAATTCCGGTCAAGGGCATGTACCTCAGTTGCAGGCACATCCCCAGTAGGGGTGTGCAGGAGGCAGCTGATCAATGCTTCTCTCTCATTGATGTTTCTAACTCTCTATCCCTCTCCCTTCCTCTCTATAAAAAATCAATAAAATATATATTTTAAAAAAACATATGCAGTATTACTACATTTTGAAATATTCACCATGAGATTTTTATTAAAGTTTACAATGCGTGCTGTTTTTATAGGGATACCATCAATGGAAGATCTAATGTCAATATATTGCCGCTGCAGGGGAATTAATTCTATTCTTCCTAATTGGAATTTCTTTCTTGCTCTTGAATGTTTTAAAATGGCTGGAATAGCACAGGTAATTAATAGTTTTTAACATGTTTCACCATTATTTATTAATGTACTATTGACAGCATATTCTGGTCTTCAAGGGTTTTATACTTTTTATGCTTAGACCATTTGGCTTTTCATAATGACAAATACCAAACATTAGTAAAATATAACTCCAGAATTAATAGAATAGCAATTTGGCAAGGAAAAAAGTTGAATAACAAAATGTGTTATCACTTTTTGGTATAATAAACTTATAAGATGGAGGAAGGGAGAGAGACATAATGACAAAAAGAGAAAAGTTTGTGAGAATTGGCTATTTCCTGAATATCCAATGTAAGACAGGGCTAAACTATTTTAATGATATCTGCTTCAGACTATAAACCAGGGGTGATGATGAGGAAAGAATTAACTTTGAGCTTTCTAAAGTCTGGCATAGTACCTATCATATAGGAGCCTCTTAATATATATTTTTGAGTAAATAGATGAGTAAGTTTTTCCATTTTCTAATAATGTCATATTTATATGATTAATTGAGCATAAATTCAGTTTTTAAAATTATAGCTTGATCTAAAGAAATGCAATCTTTATTATCATAATTCAGTTTCCATGTACTTTGAATCTTGGAGGTTTATTTAAGAAATTGAAATACTTCATCAATGGCAACAGGCTAGGGACTGGAGAAAGAAAAGGTAAATGAGATTTGAGAAACAACAAAAAATGGGAAAAGAAGGATTAAGGACAAGTATGGTTATATCTCTCTGTCCTTCAGAGTTCATGCCATCCACGACCAACTGAAATTGTCTTCAAGGAAATAGTTGTGTTACATCTCATCCTGTATTTTATAATCATACTAATCATATTAGTTAATCAAGTTGGATGGGTTTCTCAAAACAGAGTTCATGCTGTTTCTATATCTGTCAGTTTCCATAAATCAGATACCAGATGGGCTTTGAATTTAAAATGGATTTTCATTTCAAATAAAAGTTTGACATGAGTTATGATTGATATTAATATGTCATAAATTATATACAGGATGGGCAAAAGTAGATTTACAGTTCATATGGAAAATAATACAATAATCTATAATAATAAAAGCATAATATGCTAATTACACCGAATAGCCGAACGACCTTCCGGGCATCATTCTGGATGTCTTTCCGGATGAAGTTACCATGGCAGGGGCCAAGGCAGAAGCAGTTAGGGGCGATCAGGCAGGCAGGTGAGTGGTTAGAGGTGATCAGGGAGGCAGACAGGTTAGGGGAAATCAGGCAGGCAGGCAGGCGAGTGGTTAGGAGCCAGTGGGCCTGTATTGCGAGAGGGTGATTGTGAGAGGGTGCAGGCCAGGCTGAGGAAACCTCCCTCTTCCTCCCCGCCCCCCGCATGAATTTCATGCACCAGACCTCTAGTTAATAAACAATAATACAAGGATATATGTGTTTCTTGTACTCACAACTAAAAGCCTACATTTGCCCCACCCTCTAATAATAGCCTTAGAGATGATCATAATCCTAGATAATAAAAACCTAATATGCAAATTGTCCCCTCGTGTGGTCATTCGAATGGGAGACTGGGAGTTCGATTGCTCGCTATGACATGCACTAACCACCAAGGGGTGGCATGGAAAATGGCAGGCATCGGCGATGCTTGGTTGGCCCAGAGGCCCATGCTGCACCCCAGCCCATGGTGTCTGGCCGTGCTCATCGCATCTCTGTGTGGGGACTTGGGCACCGTGACTCAGGTGGAGCAGGGCATCCGGAGGCCCAGGTGCTGTCCAGGGCCCAGAGGTCAGCTGAGACCTGCCCTTCCACGCCAAATGCTCATGCCTTGATCGCCAGCCAGGCCTAGGGACCTCACCCGTGCATGAATTTTGTGCACCGGGCCTCTAGTTTATAACTATAAATATGAAATTGGAAATAATGGAAAAACTGTTAGTGTTTTATTACATAAAGAATTATATACTTCCCAGCCAGCGTGGCTCAGTGGTTGAGCGTCGACCTATGAACCAGGAGGTCACAGTTAGATTCCTCTGGTCAGGGCACATGCCCAGGTTTCCGGGCTCAATCCCCAGTATGGGTTATGCAGGAAGCAGCCAATCAATGATTCTCTCTCATCATTGATTTCTCTCTCTCTTTCTCCCTTTCCCTTCCTCTCCTAAATCAATTTTTAAAATGTACTTATTTTGAAAATATAAGAATTATATAAAAAATAAAGTAATGAAATTCAGTTAACTGTGTTTTGGTGGGGAGAGGAGAGTATTATGTTGGAAACACAGAACATGGAGAATTAAGAAAGAAAAAACTGGTTAGCATTCAGCTAACACTGTTCAAAGGAGGTATAGGGGTCCCAAAAATTAGATAAAATATTCTTAGAGATAATACTAGATAAAATTAGATAAAATATTCTCATTGCCTTCTTTTCAGTTTTATAGTTTTCATTTTGTTTTGGTTTCTTTTGGTTTTCTCCCACTATGAAGGGAAAGCACTGACTTTTAGAAGTAATATAACTTGCCAATTTGGTGTCTTTGGTAACTACTGAGATCATTTTCAAGTTTGGTTTGATTCCCAGTTTCAATCTATTAGTGTAAGAGTGTATTAACTACATGATACAAGTATGGCTCTTTAATTTAAGTGGGGGGGAGTAATAATTATTCATTTATGTAAATTAATAGAAATGATAATCTCATTTATATCTTGGTATCTTGTGAGTTTAGTGACTCACATAGCTGGGAAACTGCAAAGACTGGATAGCTGAATAGTACTTTTCAATGATTTTAATTGCTCTGTGTTAATTTACTTTTAGGGAGTATATAGTAGATATCTTCTGGGGAATAGCGCATCTAAGAATAGCTCTCAGTTTGCCAATTTTGTGCAGCCTCTGGCAGAAACTGGATTGCAACTCTCAAAAAGGTAAGCAAAATAGATTTCCCTGGCTAACCCAAACTAGAACCTTTATTAGGTATGTGAAGATTATAAACTTTATCAGGACGGGGATTGTTTTTATTTCTTACACCAGGATTGCTGCTTCCAATCACAATAGTTTGCGTGGTAAATGTCTTATCTGCCTGAAAATAAATTGACTTCAAATATAAAGAAAATACCCATATTTATGATTAAAAGTATTTTTGACAACTTGAGTATATAAACTTTTAATAGTAGAGATCAAACTCTCAAATGTTTCCTTCTAATATTTGTTACTTACATGTACCTATTTAAAATTATAAATTATATAAGGTGATTTGTTAAATTTAGAAATGCTGCTCTCCCCCACTATCACATGCCATGAAGTTGTATTCAGACATTTTGTAAGGGTCTTTGAAACCCATGTCTCCATCAGTGGAGCACTTTTTGAGGCATTTAATACACTTTGCCAACCACACTCCCATCTAAGTGGTGTGATATATGGCACTTACGAACTCGTTGATAATGCTGTCCCTGGAAATTCTGCCCAGGCCACAACGTACTGAAGTACTTAAGGTGCAAGTTAGGACAATTCTGTTTTCACAGTAAACTTCATGGGTGGATATTCGTGATTTCCACAACATAACAACCAACTGTGTTGCACTTCATACACATCCTTAAAGGTCTTGTTTATAATGACAACCAACAGTTATTTGTGAGGCATATACTAAGAGGAATTACTAAATTTGTGTTCAGTTCCTTTGGTTTCTTCCCCCCTCTATTATTGATTGAGGTCATGCCAGGCTTATGTTTCCCCCCCAAAATGTTTAAGCATAAAGTTTGATGTGTACAATAAAGTGATTCTGCATTTACCCCATAACATGAAAGACTTAAAACATTACAAAATATGGCAACTCCTGCCCTGGCAGGGTGGCTTAATTGGTTGGAGCATCGTCCCGAACACCAAAATGTTTCAGGTTAGACTCCCAGTCAGGGCACATATCTAGGTTTTAGGTTCAACCCCTGGTCCAGACTCATACAGGAGGCAACCAATCAATGTTTCACTGTTTCTCTCTCTCTCTCAAAAATCAATAAAAACATATCCTCTAGTGAGGATTAGGTATATATATATATGTATATGTATATGTATATGTATATGTATATGTATATGTTGTATATGTATATATAAACTACTTCTGAGTGCTATTTTGGGGGAACTATGGAAGACTTCACATTATACTCAGAAATGTAATAATTTGGGATATCTTTGTAACTTTTTTTTTTACAAAGAACCTTCAGAACTACACTATCCCAGATTGATACCACCCGAGAGTTGTTTGTACAGACCAGGAGAGGCCAGGAAATTCTTACTAGGGTGAAGCATTTCATGGAACGGTACATCCTTCCAGCTGAAAAGGTAAGTATTGTGTGAACAGAATGTATTTGTGCTCAAGGACTATGGAAGTACTTCTGTTATCTCTGCTAAAAGTACCATGGTATCTTATTTTTGCAGTCAGTCCTTAGATACTCCTCCTAGCCTTAGCACTGACCTGCTACAGACCTGATCCTGAAAAATTCCAAGCTTCTAAAATATGCTACAGATCAATCTGTGGAATAAAAAATAAGCTAAAAGAAATTAACTTTTTTTGTAAAGTTGACATTCTTAGTACATTAGAGTAAAACACTACCTTGGGACCTTAGGAACCTTTGCCCAAGGCAGTGACTTAGAGCTTTTTTTTTTTTTTTAAAGTGAACCCCTTTGAGAACTAAGAACTGTAGAGGGAATGAGATAGGCATATCCAGAAAAATTTGCATATCATTTCAAGCTTTCACAAATATTATCACATGCTACTACTTTAGGGTGTTAAATTTTAGTCAGTTCACTGAGGGTGAAGTAACATGATACGTTCATTCATTCAGTTAATAACTAATTATCAGGAATCTAATAATGGGTTAGGCACCTAGAGAGCCATTGAAAGTAAAAGAGAGAACAAGACAGGGCTTATCCTTTAGCATAAAAGAAAGATTAAATAAGAGATGATAAATGCTATGAAGAAAAGAGAAAAGTTATTATGAAAATATGTAAGACAGATGGGGTGGGGTATGTGTGTGGGTAGAACAATGCTATAGAAATGGTAAGGATTTGATTCTAGCCCACTTCTGCCACAAGTTAGGGACCTTGGGCACATAACAGTCTTAGAGCTCAAGTTCTTCATTTACAATGTGAATAGGTATGATTAGATGTACAGTAAATTCCCATTTTAATCTTCTATGATTCCAAGAGATCTAGAGCCAGACTAGCAAAATCAAATAGGAAACTGAAAAAGGCCAAAATTCTTTCAACAAAAATTTCAGTCAATATGTGTTTATAGGGCAGTTAGTGTTACTGCTTGAATTGTATGAATAATTATATTTTTAGTGAAGATCTGGCATGAGTTAACCTTGCTCACAGAATGGGATACAGTGTTTTAAAGAAAATACTACTTAAATATGAGGAAATTCTAAAATAGTCAACTCTTATATGTGTTCAGTGAGCAGGCATCAGGCATGTTTTCTTTCTTCTTTCACCCCTAAACTCTTTTTCATACTTTAAGAACTAAAGGAAGCTTCTTTGTAACAAGGTATTTTAATCCTGCCTCTTACTGTACTACAAATAGACTTTGCAAATCTCTAAATGGATAGACTTTAGAACAGGAAGTGTTAAATAACACAAGTTTTTAAATAATTATCAACACTGGCATAATTTCTCAGAACTGTAGTATCATAAAGAGGTAGTCAAAAATGAGGAATTTGTAAAGGTACTACATGATATATTTCTTATCAAACACAATAGCATTGGCTATTTCTATAGCAATATGAGGGATGGAAATAATAAACAACCCTAAACAGGAAATTTAACCGACTTCCTGACAGAAATAGCAAGAGCTATTCATTCTGGTGCCTTTGAAAGAGCCATCCTGTGTCTTCTTGACGTTTTCACTAAATATAGCAGTACTCTAGACCAGTGATTTTCAACCTTTTCCACCTCATGGCACACACAAGCTAATAAATAATATTCTGCATGTACAAAAAATATATTTCTTGCCTATCTGACAAAAAAAATAGGTATAATTTTTATTCATTCACACCAGATGGCTGGTGTTGTATTGGCTGTTGTCATTTCTTTTTCTTTTTTTTTAAATATGGGACACTTCATGAATTAGCATGTCATCCTTGTGCAGGTGTTGTCATTTCTAAGGCAGTGGTTCTCAACCTTCCTAATGCCGTGACCCTTTAATACAGTTCCTCATGTTGTGGTGACCCCCAATTTCATTGTTACAAATTGAACATAATTAAAGGATAGTGATTAATCACAAAAACAATATGTAATTATATGTGTGTTTTCCAATGGTCTTAGAAGACCCCTGTGAAAGGGTCGTTCGACCCCCAAAGGGTCGTCGCGACCCACAGGTTGAGAACCGCTGATAAGGGAAAAGAGATCAGTGCCCCTAACTAAATAGTCAGGTATTGTATGTTTTAAAAATTCTTGCAGCACACCAATTGAAAATCACTGTTCTAGATTAACCATGTTTCAATTAAAGGAACATTGTAGTGTATTACTTATATGATTATAAATTGGTGGGAAATTTTTAGAAAATAATTTTGTAATATTGACTTTTGACAATGTTCATAGCCAATAATCCAGGGAAGTAATTCTACTAGCCCAAGTGTAGAAAAGAAAATAGGTACAGAGATTCTGCGATAGAAAAATATTGAAGAATGACATTATAGTCCAAGATTTTAGTTCATCTTGATTCTTTTAGTTGCACAAACTAGAGATTACTGTTACTGCTTTATGTGTCTATTACCCATGTAATTATCACTTCATTTACTATTTATGCCTTCTTGCAACTCAGATGTTTCTTCTAGGATGAAGTTCCTTTAATGAGAATCTTCTAATAAGCTTTTATCTTTCTTTTTTCCTACTTTTTCTTTTTTTCCCAGGAGAGGGAAGTACTATATTATATTCATCTCTTCTATCTCTCTATCTATACTTCTATGTCTCTATCTCTCTGTTTCTTTCTTTCTAATGCCTTTATTTTGTCCTACTTCTTGAAAGATCATTTTATTGGATATAGAATTCTAGATTGTCAGTTATTTCTCTTAGAAATTGATGATGATATCCCACGGATATCTATCCTCATTTTTTGCTCTGGGAAGTCAGCTCTCAGTCTTAATTGTTTAATTATTTGTAATCGTCTTCCTTTAAGAGCCTTTCTTTAACTTTGATGTTCTGCAGCTTAATGGTGCTCTGGCTTCATTGTGCTTTTTCAATTTGAGGATTGGTATCTTATCAGTTCTGAAAACTTCTTAGATATAATTTTTTCCAACATTCCATCTCTCCTCATTCTCTTCATCTAGTACTACAATTAGATTTATGTGAGACTTCTGTGTTCATCATATCCCTTAACCACTCATATTTTCCTTCTACTGAATTTCTATGCTTCATTCAAGAAAGGAGGAATTTCCACAGGTCCCTCTTTTATTGATTCTTTAGAGAGAGGAAGGGAGAAGGATAGAGAGTTAGAAACATCGATCAGCTGCCTCCTGCACACTCCCCACTGGGTATGTGCCTGCAACCAAGGTACATGCCCTTGACCAGAATCGAACCTGGGACCCCTGAGTCCGCAGGCCGACGCTCTATCCACTGAGCCAAACTGGTTAGGGCATCAGGTCCCTCTTTTGATTTGCTTTTCAGCTATATCTAATCTTACTTTCTAGCAATCCATAGAGCAGTGGCTTTCAAAATGTGGATTGTCACAATTGCCTGGAAAAATAGTAAAGAGTATAGAAACTCCAGGCTCATTGAAGTAAGATAGACCTATGCCCTTGTATTTTTACCAAGTTCCCCAAGTGATTCTGAAACCCACCAAAGTTTGAGAACCACTGCCATGAGTTTCCAAGTTTAAGGAATATGGTTTAGCTTTTCCTCAAAATGCATTCAGTTCTTTTTCAAATTTGTCTGACCTATTTTGATAATCTTTTGTCATATTTTTAATTCCTTCCTTTATTCTTAAAATCTATTAGACACAAATATTTTATATCCTATATCAGATCATTCTTCTACCTATAGTCTTTGGGAAGTGTTTCTGTTTTGTTGAACTATTGTTTTTGCTAATTCTTGCTAATGGTGGCTTATTTCCTTGAGTGTTTAGTAATTTTTCATTTTAAACTCACGTTCTTTGAAATGGAATTTTATCTGTTGGGATTATTTAAGGCTTTGTTTAAAGCTTTCCTCCAGAGAGGATTTGCTTTCGATTCTGCCAGCTCCTTGCAAGCACAGTCACCAGGAACACTGCAGACTTCATTTCAGCTTGAGATTTTAGGGCCCCACAGGTCTCTGAATTCAGATCCCAAACTTGGGTGAAGACAGGCTTCAGGCTAGAAATGTTTCTATTTTTCTATTCCATCTTATATCTGGCTTATTCCCCGTGGTTTACGTCTGAGGGGTGGGTGTGTTTTTTTCCACTAAGGTTTTGCCCATTAGGTACCCCTGCTTTGGTGAAGGGAAGAGATCGCCCTCTTTCCCTGTTTGGGGCATTTGGCTTTTTCTCCTGACCCCTGCCTCTATGGCTCATTAAAGACTAAGGTCCAGCCCTAGGCACTTTTGCTCAGTGGATAGAGGGTCAGCCCACAGACTGAAGGGTGTTGGGTTGGATCCCGGTCAAGAGCATGTACCTCTGTTGCAGGCTCGATCCCCAGCCCTGGTCCAGACACAACCAATCAATGTGTCTCTCTCACATTGATGTTTCTCTCTCTCGGTCTCTCCCCCTCCCTTTCTCTCGCTCTAAAAATCAATGGAAATTATCCTCGGGTGAGGATTAACAAAAATAAACTAATAAGGCCCAGACTAATGTGGATCAGCCTACATCCCCCAGACAAACTTGGCTCTAGTGCTCACTCTCAAAGAGTCAGGCTTTATTCCTGGCCTCTGAGCTGTTTTCTTAATTTCCTTCCAGCAAGGCTGTGCATTACTAAATGTATTTTTTAAATTACTTTAAGTATTTTACCTGATATTTTCAGTTGTACTACCCTGGGAGGGGTTTCTGTGACCATTTAGTGTGCCATATTGCTGAATGAAACATTCACACTTTAGTGTAACTTCTTGGGAGTCTATTATCTACTATTGAGGAAGCATAATTTGTGAGCAGCAAGGCTCTAGAATATTTTATACTTCTGTGTCTGGTTTTAGAAAGAAATATTGATTTAACTGCAGCTGAAAAAGCTGCTTCACCTAAATATGTTTTCATTGGATAGTAACAGTTTGTGGCATTATTTACTTTGTATTAACTTTAGCTAATTAACTTTTTATTTTCGTTACTTTAAGGAGGTAATTGAGTTTTATGTTCAAAAGGAAAATTCAGTAGACAAGTGGAAAAAACCTCCAGTGATTGATAAACTCAAGGTAAGAAAAATAAGAAAGCCTTTAACATTGGAAAATTTACATGGAGATGTTTTTTAAGACCTTAGTTTGTTGTTGCTGTTGCTGTTATATATGTAGAGGATAATTATATCAATAACATTTTTAAAAGGAAGTTAAAAATAGAATCTGTAATATACAAATTAGGTTGCATAGTGTTGTATATATGGTATATGGTGAAGACGTAGGTATTCAAAGAAAAAATACCATCAACACTACTCACTGCCACCTGTCACTAAATTGAGACTGAAGTCCAGGCAGGGTATTTATCTTACATGGATTTAATTTCATGTTTTCAAATCCTAAGAGCAACACATGTTAAAAATCACAATGCAAAAAGAAAATAGTTACTTGGCATAATTATATTCAAGCATGGGAGCTTTTATAGTAGCTATGATTCAATAAGAAGGACTCAAACAAATTTAAATTTTCAGCCAAATCCAAGGAAGCTTGGAAGGAAAGTCATTTCTTTAACAGTTTAGTGATTCATGATGAATTAGTAACTACTTGATTTTGCACACTAGGATACAATGAAATAACTTCATACATGTTTTTAAATTTCAAAAAGCATAAATACTAATATATATATATTTTAAAAACACCTATTTTTGGTCATGGCAAATTATGATCACTCTGGCTTATCCATCTCCTCAACAGGAAATGGCCAAAGCAGAGGGCCTCTGGAATTTGTTCCTGCCAGCTGTCAGTGGCCTCAGCCAGGTTGACTATGCCCTGATTGCTGAAGAAACTGGAAAATGCTTTTTCGCTCCAGATGTCTTTAACTGCCAAGCACCAGGTTACTTCATTATTTAAAAACAGACTTTCGCAGATATTTTGAGCAGTGTTTATAATTTCTCTATTTTATGACAAGGAAGTTTTTCCTACAAGAAGTCATTGATTTATAAATTTATCCAGAATTTTACTTTTAGTTATTTTTATTTAAATATTTAAAAATGAATCTAATGTTCTCAATGGATTACTCTTTTGTTAAACATCATGACATTAATAGTATTAGTGAATAGAATCTGCTACCAAAGGGATTGGACTGCAGTTTCCTTACTGGGTATTGGATATTTCTATGGCTATTGGAATGAATAGAGTTCCACATCTTTTGGTTAGCCTCACTATCTTTCCATTTATTCACCAACTATTTATTATATACTATGTGCCAAGTCCTGTTTTAGATCTTGAATATATCAAGGAATAAAATAAAGATTCCTGCCCTCATGGAGCTGATACTCTAATGGAGGGATGCAAAAATAAGTAATAAATATAGTAAATAAATAAGTTATGTAGTAAGTTTGAAGATAAAAAGTGCTTTAGGGGGGAAATCTCTGTAGGGTAATAGGGGAGCTCTGGAATGCTGAGAGGCAAGGAATATGGATTACAATTTCAAATAGAATGGTTGGGCTAGGCCAGTGGTCAGCAAACTCATTAGTCAACAGAGCCAAATGTCAGCAGTACAACGATTGAAATTTCTTTTGAGAGCCAAATTTTTTAAACGTAAACTATATAGGTAAGTACATTGTTATTAACTTAATTAGGGTACTCCTAAGGCTTAGGAAGAGCCATACTCAAGGGGCCAAAGAGCCGCATGTGGTTCGCAAATTGCAGTTTGCCGACCACGGGGCTAGGCCTTATGTAGAAAATGACATTTGATAAAGACTTGTAAGAAGGTGAGAGAGTTAGCCATGCTGATGTCTGGGGGAAGAGTTTTCTTAGCAGAGGGAACAGAATATGCACAGGCCCTAAGGCAATAGTGTAATTGGTATGATCCAGGAGTAGCCAAGGAGGCCAGTATGGCTGGGAAAAGAATAATAGAAGATATCAGAGAGGAAAGGGCCTTATTTACATGTTGGGCCTGATAGAGCAGATAAGGGTTTATAACAGTGAAATGGGAAGCCATTGGGGATTTGAGTAGAGCAGTGACAAGATGTAACTTAGGTTTTAAAAGGATCACTTTGGCTGCTATGTTGAGAATTAACAAAAGGAGGGAAGGAGAGAAGCAGGGAGTCTGTTGAAATAATCCTACTGAGAGATGATTTGTTCTAGGGTACTAGCAGTGGAAGGGGTAAGGAGTGGAAAGATTCTAAATATAATTAGAAGGCAGAGCCAAGAGGATTTCCTGATTGGATATGGGGTATAAATGGTGGGAGTCAAGAATGCTACTAAGGACTTTGGCATGAAAATTGAAAGGCTGAGGGAAGGAGGCCAACTTTTCTTTAAAAAGATATTATGGAATGTAATCTGTAGAAGATGTTTTCAAACCTCGGTTTGCAGAACCACATAAGGAACTTAAAGAAAAAAAAATCTAGATCAGCGGTTCTCAACCTGTGGGTCGCGACCCTTTTGGCAGTCAAACAACCCTTTCATAGGGATCACCGAAGACCATCCTGCATATCAGATATTTACATGACGATTCATAACAGTAGCAACATTACAGTTATGAAGTAGCAACGAAAATAATTTTATGGTTGGGTCACAACATGAGGAACTGTATTTAAAGGGCCAGAAGGTTGAGAACCACTGATCTAGATTCATAGGCTTCATCCCTGGAGATTGTGGTTCTGTAGGTTTAGGGTCGACCCTCGGAATGCCTTTTCTATTTTTTAAAACAAGTTATTCTCATGCCACCAGTCAAGAACTAGCATTTGATTCATAGTAGGAGGAGGATGGTATGATAGCCTATAGTGTTCCTACACAAGTTAGGCCTTGGTATTGCCTTTTGTGCTTTTGTATGGCTCTTGTGCTAAAGCTCTCCCAAAAAGAGTTCATGAAGGGTGTACCTGCCAAAAGAGGCATATTGGATGTCTGAGAGAAAACAGTGTGGTGTTTTAGCAAAGTGTTTCCTCCCTGTTTTTTGACTCTCATTTCTTTGAAATAATTGAGATAGTTCGTAGACTTCTGTTGAAGGTTTTCCTTCTTCAAAACCCTGATTTATCAAATTATTGTTATACATTTTAGTCTAATAATAAAGCTATTGTTAAAGTAAAGAAATCTATTCACAAATGCCGGGAGCCAGTCCATCCTTGCTGCTTGATACAGTCGCTGCAGAGAAGAAACATCTGCACAGCATATGTTTCAAGGGACCTGGCGTATATGGCATACTGTTCTTAATATGTTTGCTCCCCTTC
>NW_005356674.1:5555982-5571052 GCF_000412655.1 Myotis brandtii
AGAACCTAGAGACAGAACATGGCAGGAGGACCTGGACAGAACCCAGCGACCGAACCTGGTTGGAGAACCTAGAGACAGAACCTAGAGAGAGAACCTAGGGAGAGAACATGGCAAAAAATCCTGGACAGAACCTGGCTATAGAACCTGGCTGGAGAACCTAGACAGAACATGGCAGGAGAACCTGGATAGAACCTGGCTGGAGACCCTGGACAGAACCTGGCTACAGAACTTCACTGGAGAACCTAGACAGAACATGGCAACAGAACCTAGCGAGAGAACCTGGCTGAAGAACCTAGAGACAGAACCTAGAAACAGAACCTAGCGAGAGACCCTGGCTACAGAATCTGGCGGGAGAACCTTGTTATGCTGATCAACTGAACGCAGCCTCCATGTCCTTCCTTCTTCGCCGACTCCGTCCACACCTTTGGGGACCCCTGGACCTGCTGGGGCTGGACCCCAACACACAAAGTTTCTAAAGATTAATCTCATTTATATGAAGCTATTACATCATGCTACATAGGTGGCTTAATTTTGTGGAAAGAGTACTGGTAGTCTTTTGTTTAAAACCTTTTTTACTGTTACTCAATAGTAAGAAATATATTTTATATCATGACCCAATGTGTAGCATATGTAGTTGTATGTGTCTTCATTGATGAATGGATAGGGGTGGGTAGTGGGGAGAGGGAGAGAGATACTGATATATTATTGAAAAAAGCTTCATGAAACAACTACATGCAATGCACTCAGATATTTTCCTCTAAGTCTAATCTAATGTATTCTGTTTTGATTTAGTTTAGTATTTATACACTGCTGGCCATATTCCACTAAAATGACTTCAAAACATTGGGTCATAATGTGAAAAATAATGCTATAGAAGACATCCTTTGCAGATGCAGCTCTGCCACTATTTCTCCATTTGACCTGTGAACTTATTTTTCACTAGGTGGTCATGGACTTTTTTTAGTATTAAAATTTCGTGAGTCTATCAGTTGTACTGTCTAAAGTATATCACCAAACTGCTGACATTTTTAGTTGGCCAGGGAAATACATTTTCTTTGGTCCAAGTATGCTCAACAACTCTCCTCAGCAAACAAGATGTGTCAAATCATAAGTAGAAAACCAGACATTTTCTCTTTGCAGTGGAGATATATCTTCAGGAAGGGGTTGGGCATTGTGTTTTGGAGCATTTCCAAAGCAGATAAAAAGGGTATGTAATTGATGCCAGTTAAATACTTTGGGAGGTTTCTTAGGTGTAAAAGATTAATTTGTACTCAAGCTACCCGAATTATTTCCCAAGTAGTTATAAAAGCTTATGAGAAACATATGTTATCTTCCAATTTGTCCTTTTTGTTTTGTTTTTTTGCCCTTCAATAAGTCATACAATATTGTATATTTGAATGTTGAAACTAGCAATTTTAATTATAAAGTTATTATTGGATAACTTGGGGGGCATTGGGCTGACTTGGGGGAGGGATTTGTAGAAGTAATTTTTGTAGGCTCTTTTCCCAACCCATAAATGATAGCTTCGTTTTGCCAACTTCTTGGAATGAACGGTAATTTTTGGAGAGTTCATATCCAATATTTACCTTATTTGAACTATAACAAGAAACATTGAATTGGAAATAAGCAAAGAAAACACTGAGCTACATTAATTCCAACTCAGAACTCATTTTTTCCCTCAGTCAAAAAGAATTTTCAGTTTGTTAATCTAAAAATCTTTCATTTTTAATATAACTTTGGCTTTGTTAAGAGTGTCTAAACAGAGGAAAAACATATTTTGAGAGACTTATCTTAGACTTAACTCAATTTCATAGGGATTTTAATGACTGTCCTTAAAGTCATTGTAAGAGGTGATGTTGAAAAATCTTTAAAATCTTATAAGAAATGAGTATTCAAAGGAAAGGTTTTAGAAATAATTTTTAGAAATTTGATAGGAGTGAAAATCAAAGAAAGGCATCTAGAGCATTTTGCTTGATGGCAAATGTGAAGTTTTGTTTTTTGTTTTTTTGTTTTACACCTGAGAATGATACTAAATAGTGTTATCATGTACTGAACAGTTCCCTCGGAGGGTTGGAGAGCATCTTTGAGGTTATCTACTATCATTTTCTCCCCAGAGCAGGATTCTGTGGGTAGCATTTTTGAGATATGACCTCATACTTTTCTAGATGGTATGGGGTGCACAAAAGTAAGAGCAATGTCAGCAGTAAAGAGACAATAATTACTATGAGATCAGAAGAAGATATTTCTGACTGGGGAAGCAGAGATTCTTCACAATGCAGGTTGCTCAGAAGCAGAATTTACTTAGGAACGATGGGTAGAATTTTACTTGAGAGAAGGCCTGGCAGGAACAAACAGGGTGTGTTTGAGGTACTGGTGTCTCTTGTTTGCCAGGAGTGTTGCAATCACTTTTGGCAGAGCATATTCGCAAGATACGTACCAGGCAAAGGTTAGGCCAGCAAATTGTTTTCCGCCGTCCTAATTGAGTTAGACCTCATGAGAGCCAGGCTTCGCGGAGATGAGTGGACAAGTGTCTGTGATCCAGAACAAGTTGAATAAATATGCACTGAATGCCAAGTGCTTGTAACTACTTATGGCACATCTTCATTGAGGATTACATTCACTATTGTGCTTCAAAATGCTGTTAGTAAACATTTGCTTTAAAAGTATGCATGTCTGCATTATCCACATAAAGTTTGGACTTCATATTAGTAAATTTTAAAATTAGAAACCAATGCTTTTCTTGTTCCGTATAGACACAGGGAACATGGAGCTGCTCCACCTGTATGGAGATGAAAAACAGAAGCAGCAGTGGCTTGAGCCTCTTCTCCAAGGGAGCATTGCCTCCTGCTTCTGTATGACAGGTAAAGCAGATCACTGTTCTCTGTGCAATCATTCCCCCCGGGGTTATGGATGAGCTGAAGAATGTGGGATGTGGCTCTGTGTTTCGGGTAAATTTGCCCGTGGTCAGATATGTGAATATACAGGGGTTTTTTTGTTTGTTTTTTTAAATATATTTTATTGATTTTTTACAGAGAAGAAGGGAGAGGGATAGAGAGCCATAAACATCGATGAGAGAGATCGATCAGCTGCCTCCTGCACGCCCCCCAGTGGGGATGTGCCCGCAACCAAGGTACATGCCCTTGACCGGAATCGAACCTGGGACCCCTGAGTCCGCGGGCCGATGCTCTATCCACTGAGCCAAACCGGTTCGGCTGAATATACAGTTTTAAATTTGGAAATTTAGAAATGTGCAGAATAAAATTACCCTCCCCTTAGGTAGGACACCAGATGATGTTTTCTGGTAGTCTATAGGCAGAAACAGCAGAGAAAACCTAGTTTCATAATCTTTTGACTTGCATTTCTAAAATTACCATTTATAGATATTTAAGATTTTTTTTGCCCTTGTGTATGGAATATTCCTCTTTGTGATAATTTTATATTGACACTTACAAAATACGTTACTCTGCATAAACCTGGAAAAATAGAACTTGCACCAATGCTGGTCAGATAGCTCAGTTTATAATCATGTGGGGTAAATAAAGCTAGAAGCATGTTAATAAAAATAGTTTGTACCATTTGTACATAGGAAACAGTAATTAAGAACTCCTAAAGGGACAAACACATTATTTCATAATTGAGTTTAGAATTAAACTAAACTTCATCTGGTCATAATTTTGGCCAGATTTTTTTGTCTTCTATAACATTGCATATATTTATAATAGCAACACCGATCTCCATTTAAATCAGTAAGAGGCATTTATTGAATACCTGCAGTATGATGCGTTAGCTACAAAGCACTAATTTGAGGTTACAAAATAAGTAAAGAAACAATAATTACTATAAGATCAGAAGGAGATATTTCTGACTGGGGAAGCAGAGATTCTTCACAATGCAGGTTGCTCAGAAGCAGAATTTACTTAGGAATGATGGGTAGAATTTCACTTGGAGAAGGCCTGGCAGGAACAAACAGGGTGTGTTTGAGGTACTGGTGTCTCTTGTTTGCCAGGAGTGGTGCAATCATTTCTGGCAGAGCATATTTGCAAGATATGTACCAGGCAAAGGTGGAATTTGCAAGGCACAGTTAGAAATTGTTTAAGATAGTAAACTGCATGGTAAGGAAATCTGGCTTGCAAATATTTAGTACAGACTTCCGTTGTGGGAAGAACAATGCTTTTAATCTACTTTTGATGACTGGAAAAAGAATTGAGTTTTACCTCAAATCATGTATCAATGAGGAAGCCAAGAACACAATTCAGATTGCAAATCCCCACTGTCCTAAACACTTCATTCATTCATTCTCCAACGCACATGTACTGAATACCTGCTCTTTGTAGGTTATGGGAGAACCAGGGTGGGGGAAGGATAGGAAGATGAAAAAGATAAAGATGCTCTCTGTCCTCAGAGAGTTCACTTTTCCTTATCTAACTCCTTTTGGTAAACTTATGGTATCTGCCTTCCTGTAAATTTAGCCTTTACTTATTTACAGAGCCAGATGTAGCATCCAGTGATGCCACAAATATTGAATGCAGCATCCAACGAGATGGAGACAGCTATGTAGTCAATGGCAAGAAATGGTGGAGCAGTGGTGAGTATTCAGATTGACCCTTTGTGCTCAATGCTGTGCTAAAAGAATTTGAACATAGTTATTGGTTTTCTGATCACAGTTCTTTAAATTCTGCCTTAGAGTTTTCAAATTTAGAAATAGTTGATAAAAAGAAAAGTAAATTTAAAATAACACTCAATTAGGTGATGCTTATTTTAGGTGAAGAAAGCATCTTTTTCTTTTATAGTTTGTGAAAAATAACATTCATATTAGTGCACAATATTTTTTACCATTGTAATTTCTACCAAAATTAAATTTTAATAAGGACATATCACATGGACTATAATCCTATCTACACTAATAAAAGAGAAACATGGTAATTAGCGTACGACCGCTACCCTTTTCATTGGCTAATCAGTGAGTATATGCAAATTAACTGTCAGCCAAGATGGCGGCCGGCAGCCAGGCAGGAGAACCAGGGTGGGGGAAGGATAGGAAGATGAAAAAGATAAAGATGCTCTCTGTCCTCAGAGAGTTCACTTTTCCTTATCTAACTCCTTTTGGTAAACTTATGGTATCTGCCTTCCTGTAAATTTAGCCTTTACTTATTTACAGAGCCAGATGTAGCATCCAGTGATGCCACAAATATTGAATGCAGCATCCAACGAGATGGAGACAGCTATGTAGTCAATGGCAAGAAATGGTGGAGCAGTGGTGAGTATTCAGATTGACCCTTTGTGCTCAATGCTGTGCTAAAAGAATTTGAACATAGTTATTGGTTTTCTGATCACAGTTCTTTAAATTCTGCCTTAGAGTTTTCAAATTTAGAAATAGTTGATAAAAAGAAAAGTAAATTTAAAATAACACTCAATTAGGTGATGCTTATTTTAGGTGAAGAAAGCATCTTTTTCTTTTATAGTTTGTGAAAAATAACATTCATATTAGTGCACAATATTTTTTACCATTGTAATTTCTACCAAAATTAAATTTTAATAAGGACATATCACATGGACTATAATCCTATCCTAATATATAAAAAGCCAGGGCCCATCACGACCAAAACAACCAGACAGAGACTGAACAGCAGGCTGCATGGGGTGACCAGGCCGGCAGGGGGCTTAGTGAGGGATGACCAAACGACTGAACAGCAGGCTGCGTGGGGCGACCAGGCTGGCGGGGAGGGGAGGGGATGGACAGTTAGGGGCAACCAGGCTGGCAGGCAGAGGCAGTTAGAGGTGATCAGGCTGGCAGGGCGGGCAGTTAGGGGCGATCAGGCAGGCAGGCAGGTGAGCAGTTAGGAGCCAGCAGTCCCAGATTGTGAGAAGGATGTCCAACTGCCGGTTTAGGCCTGATCCTGGCAGTCGGACATCTCCCGAAGGGACCTGGATTGGCGAGGTTGCAGGCTGAGCTGAGGGGACCCCCCCACTCCATGCACGAATTTCGTGCACCAGGCCTGTAGTAATTTATAGATCATTGTTTTTAAAGACAAAGTATACATTATTAAAAATAAGAAGGGACCTGGATTGGCGAGGTTGCAGGCTGGGCTGAGGGGACCCCCCCACTCCATGCACGAATTTTGTGCACCAGGCCTGTAGTAATTATAGATAATTGTTTTTAAAGACAAAGTATACATTATTAAAAATAATTTATTGTGGTACATATTTTTCATTGCTTAAAAATGCAAGTGTTTAAGTAAAAAATAAGAATCTTTACACATAGAAAAATACATTGTTAATCAACTCTCAGTAATAGACTCACATAAATGGATGAACCCTTTAAAAAGTTATAAAAATAACTGATTATAATAATCAGGTATGATTGTCTGAGGATCACTTCTAACGTATACATGATAAATCTAACGTAGGTCTAACGGGATAACCAGTTTATTACTAAAGAAAGGTGACATATGGAAGCAAATTATGTGTTTAGAAACTTACCAAGAATGTATTAAAAGGGCCAGAAATGCTTTTTAAGTATTTTTTGTTGTTGTTGATGGTTATTATGAAATCACTTACAAATTAAGAAACAGGAAAAGAGGGATAGATTATATATATTTTGCTGTATAGTTAATCAAGTATTAAAATTATGCAGGGAAATCATTCTTATATGATTTAAAATAATTATAAATGCCCCTTAATATAAGCCTCTTTATTAATGTTTTAGATGGTCTAACATAGCAAAATGTTTTTATTACTTATGCCTGTTATTACTATTTTCCAATATTGTTCATTTTAATTTTCTTCTTTTATGCATTGATTATTCTGTTTCCTCTTCTTGGTTTCTACCCTCCCCCCTTCTTTACCCCAACCTCTTCTTGGTAATAAGTTCCCACCACAGTGTCTTGAGATTTGAATTTCAGAATAATGCAGATGTTTTAGCTGAGGGCGAAGCATCACTCATGTGTATCGAAGCAAGACACAGAGCAGTTTTACATTTAAATGCTGAAGGTACTGGTTGGCTCTGTAGGGACTTCAGAATCAAAAGGAACCTCCTCCACATTTTGTCTTTGTCTTCTCCAGGTCCCATATTTCTTGGCCACTTTCATGACGTAGTTTTTAAAAGAGGATCCCATGAAAACGTACAGGACTGGGTTGAGGCAGCTGTGAAAGAGGGCGATGCTCTCTGTGATCTGGATGGCGACATCCATGCGTTTGCTCATGTCGCAGTTGGTGATCAGGGAGTAGATGATGTCTATGGCTTGGCAGAACTTGACAATGTTATAAGGCAGCTGAGTGGCAATGAAAACTATAACCACTGCGAGCAGAACTTTGAGGGGTCGAGATTTTTTAATGTTCGGCATCTTGATGAGTGTCCTTGCCGTGATAGAGTAGCACACTCCCATAATAAGAAAGGGTATCACAAATCCGATGCAGATTTCCAGCATTTGAATCCATGCTTTCAGTGATGTTTTTAGGTGGTATGGAAAGATGGGAACACACCTAGCCTTGTGATTTACAGTATAAAAAACCAGCTGAGGTATGCTCAGCAAGATGGCAGCCATCCAGACACAGACACAGATGAGCCAGCATGGTTTGCCCACTCCTGAGTGACTCGGGGCTTTAGTTACTGCCCAACATCTGTCTAGGCTGATACAAGCCAAAAACTGCATTCCAGAGACAAAGTTGACTGTGTACAAGGCCGAAGTGACCTTGCACATGATTATCCCTAAAACCCACCCATGAACTGCATTAACTGCCCAAAAAGGCAGAGTGAATAGGAGGAGTAAATCTGCCACTGCCAAATTCAGGATGTACACATCTGTTTTGGTCCTCTGCTTCTTGTAATAGGCATAAATCGCCACTACTGTGGAGTTGCCTGCAACTCCAATGATGAAAGCTATTGTGAAGAAGGCAGGCAGGAAAACTTTTGCAAAATTTCTGACCTCCTCTTTTACACAGACCACTTCATACTGACTGTAGTCATGAGTGCCATTTATTTCACTTTCCTCATAATAGTAATCTGTCGATTCATTGTGCTCCAAAGCCATGGCTGCAATCTAAATGGCAAAAAAGAATACAGGATATTCATTTTAATGTTGCTTGCAAGGAAACTTTTTTTTAAACTAGTATATACTTTGTTCTCTTACTAAAGGAGAGAAGAGATAACATATATGAGCCTGAATCTACCCTTCTTTGAAATCCTTTAATGGAAGCCACGTTGGAGTAGTTTTCATCCACAGGCACACCCCATGCTGCAGCACATGTACTCATTCTGCTCCTTTATCTCATGGACTATTTCCTGCCCTTCCCTTGGAAGGCCAATTCCTGCTCATTTAACTTGGATGTTACCTCCCCAGAAGACTTTCCTGATCCAGAAGCTATATAGACATATCTCTCAAAAAACCGACCCCATCCTATGGAAAAGATGCGCCTCCCAACTACATTTTCCCTCTATGTCCTAAGTTCCCTATGATGGTAATTAATACCTTATAGAGTGTGTGGCACACACTAGTTGCTCAGTAAATATCTGTCAAATACATGTTTTACCAGCAGATATAAAGCTGTTATTCTCCTGCCTCACCACTGTTATTTTACTATTTTGGCTGTTAATACCCAGCAATAGTAAGATAAACTTACACAGAATTCACAAGCTTTAAAATGTATTTAATAATGTCTTTCAATGTTTTTATTAGAGTGCTGAGTTTTGTTTTGCTTTTTTCTTACCCTGTCTGTCTCCCTTTGGTTAGTTTTGTCCTTGAAAGAATCCAAAATATTCTTATAGAATCATGAATGAAAACCTTACTTTCAGAACAGTGTGATAACTTATGGTACATTTTCAAAAGAATGTTCTTATACTTGCTACCTTTTTGGGGTGAGTAAAGCAAAGTAAAGAAGGCCCCCTGAGGACAGCTACCACATAAAAGAACTACTTTTAACAACTTAAATGACTACTTTTATCCTTACTGTTTTTGAAAAGTTCCAATCTGGAAGATTACCCTGGTTTTCATTAATTATTAACACAATGTGAACTTTGTTATTTCCTTCTCTTTTATCACAGAAATCTTGAACCTGATAAGGAACAATGTGGTCAAATAATATAAGATATTAAGGAAGGTTATTTTAAAATAAGAATTAATCTTATTAAAAATGTGCATAAATAGGAGTAGGAATGAAAATTATTTCCAGAAACGACCCTTTGGCAATAGCATAGAAACATATTTAGATAGCTCTGTAATTATTACAGGAACAAAAAAATTAGTGTCTGTAAAACAAAGCAAAAATAATGGTATAGCAAAACCTGTTTCTCATTAATAAAATTTCATAGACAATAATGGTATTAAAATAATACATATTTTCTTCTTGCTATATTTAAGTTTAAAAAATACAACTTTTCAAATAGCTCTTTTTGCACATAAATGTTTAGACTTTTATGCATCAACACTCCTTCTACATAAGTAAATATAAAACATTTTTGAGCTTTCAAAAAAAATCATATCCAAGTCAGAATGAGAAAAGAAAAACCAACCTGTTTCAGTGTGCAGAAAGAGAGCAGCAGTCTTGAGTGCAGTGCGGAGTGAAATCAAATGACCTTGCTAACTGGGGCTACTTTTGTTTTCACTTTATACCCCGCCTTTATCTTTCATCCAAGAGGGCTTTCCTGAAATTTAACCTCCTGAGCACTTGATCTTTATTTCATGTACAACCATCCTGTGAAACCAAATCCAAGTTCTTAAGTGTCCTCCGACACAAACCTGGAAGAATTTCAGCTTGTTTCAACAGCTACAGACCTTTCAAAGTTTCCACTTAGTAAAGGCAACCAGAAAGTGCCTGTGGCTTAGGAACTGGCTGCCAAGTCAAAAGAACTCACCCAAGAGCATCCAGGCAGCTAAGGAGCACTGTGGGTAGCATCAGAGAAATGCTCTCTAAAGTTATCTTGTCTAGGAAAGAAAACAGAAATTATTTTTCACCCAGAAAATTATCTGTCTGAAGACTAAATTAGAAGTAATCGTTAGGCATATCTAGGAGTTAATACTTTTGTGCCACATTAGTATTTTCCTTAAGCTGTGAGACTCGTCTTTGCTTCACTGTTCCTCTGTCCTTGATCCCAAAGTATGCCTTTCCCCATGACCTTAAACTCTTCTGCCTTCTTGTAACCTTTTTCTTCAAAGACCGGCATCCCCTCCTATGTCTTAGTCAGTTGTTTATTTTTCTGATTCCAAACAAATGAAAATTAGAGAAAGAAATGTATGCAGATTTAGCCTTTGTGGTTTATTCCAAGTTGACTCTCCTCATATTTACATAACAGTTCTCTTGTTTATTACATATTCATGCAAGGCTAGGCTTAGTCTCCACCTGCAGAAGTTATTTCAGACCCATGTCATTTTTTCTCCAAGCAACTCAATTCACAGAAAATAGGGTCTGGGTCATGGGGCCTTTGTCTTCCTTCCCCTCACCACAGTACACATGTGAGGATACAGCCGGATTTTTCTCCTTGTTCTCCACCCGTCTTTGAGGAAGAGTCACTTGCAGGCAGCTAAATCAGTACTCTAGGGAAAAGATTGCCTGGATTGGTGGTGTTTGTCATCTTTCAGTGCAAATGCTTCTACAGTGGCCAATTTTAAGCCACCAATGTGAAGCCACTGAAAGCAAAATTGCTAAGAGGCTGGCAGAATGGGCTCTCCTGAGCGGGCTCTAGCACACTCCTCCCAAAGAAGGCACCTCTTCTGCTTACCAACCCGATCCTTACTCCAGCCTCTTGCTGCCTTCTGAAGGACACTGCTCTTAATGTCCTCCCTATCCCTGCTCTCTCTAGACTCTCTGGTCTTTCCCCTCTCTTAACTCTTGTTCTTCATTTGATATATATGGGAGCAGGAGGAAATAATGAGCAACCTTCCTCTAAATTCTTAGAGTGGCCTACAAAATCCCTCCATCCCTCATTGCCTCTCTGACCTTATTTCATAGGACTTGCCCCTTTGCCTGCTTGTTCTGCCACACCCACCTCCGCACTGTTTTTGAATGTACCAAGCACATGTCCCTACCTAGGGCTTCTCCTATTTAGGATTCTCCTGTCTGCTGGAATGTGCTTCTTCCCTCACCTACTTCAAGTCTTTGTCCAGTCACCACCTTCTCACTGAGACAGTCCCTTATTTCCCTATTTAAAATGCATCCCTGCCTATACTCCAGTCCACTTTCCATGTGCTAATGTACCATATCAGTTGTCTATTGCCTCTTGCCCTGTATTAGAATATAAACTCCATCAGAGCAGCTACTTTTGTTTGCTTCTGCACTGATATATCCCAAGTGCCTGGGATAGTGTCTGGCACATAGTAAGTCCTCAGCATTTTTATTTAATAAATAATCCTACTTTTCCTTCTGATTATTACCCCGTTTTGCTTGCCCTGATGCTGTACTTCATTTAAAATTTTTTTTCAATTAGAGTTGACATGCAATATTATATTAGTTTCATGTGTACAGCATAGTGGTTAGACATTTTTATAACTTGGAGGTGATCCCCCAGTAAGTCTAGTATCAACCAGACACTAGACATAGTTATTGCAGTATTATTGACTGAGGAAGGGCTCAACAAAGGAACAACAATGCCTGCCCATACCTCAGACCTAGAGAGTGCTGCCCCTCCAGCCCTCGCCCTGAAGCTAGACAATTCAGTTCCTCCCTGTGTGTCCCTTTGCTGGAGCTTAGGGCGAGTGTTTATGAGTGAGTCTGTGCTCATGCCCTTTAAGAGGGTCAAAAGCAGCCCTCGGCCTCATCTCCATTCAGGTCCCTGCTATTTTCACAGCCAGGTGTTGTGGGGACTCCTCTTCCTGGCACTGGTGCTCCAGGTTTGGCAGCCCACTGTGGGGCCCAGATCCCTGGCTCCTCAGGGGTGAACCCTGCTGTCCAGATACAGTTCCTCATTCTTAACCTCCACACCTGGGTGTGGGACAGCCCATTTTGTGTCTCCACCCCTCCTACCAGTCTTGACCTGGCTTCTTATATCCTTAGTTACAGGAATTCTGTTCAGCTAATCTTCAGTTGGTTCTCAAGGGTGGTGGTTCTATAATTTAGCTGTAATTTTTATGTGGTTGTTGGAGCAGGCGAGCACAGTGTTTACCGACTCCACCATCTTGACCGGAAGTCAATGTTATACTTCTTTAATGACTAGTCTATAATTGCAGCCTCCATATTTAGCAATTGCATAATGTATTTAATCCATCTAGATGACATGTGTATATAATACTGATCTGTGGGCTTTTGATTTTGCTATTACTTTTATCTAGACTACTCCTCCCACTTCACTATAGTTCCCTAACTCCTATTAAGGGTTCAGATTCAGGTCTGACCTTAACATTACTTAATCCAGGAAGCCTTTCTTAACCCTTCTAGGTTAGTTCAGATATACATTCTCTACTTCAATAGTACTGTTCACGAATTGTTAGTACTTATTAAAATATTCTCTCTTCCATAGCAATCTTGTATCCTGCTATATCCTCACATTTAGCTGTGTGCCTTATTCATAATACCAGCTTACTGAATATTAAATACATGAATGAATCAGTGAATCAGTGTTTAAGTAATTTACTGTCCACAACCTACAAGTTTAGCAATGGATCTGGAATTTTGGATCCACATCTTCAGTCTCAGATTAATTCTATTTTTATCATACTATTTCTTATATATCTTAGTTATTTTTTGTGGATTACCATAATTTGCCTTACCATTTCAACTATGATAGGACTTTTAGAATGTTTCTAATATTTTGCTTTTACAAATGATGTTACAGAGAGCATATTTGTAGATGTTGTGAGAAACTGAACTTAATCTAATCTTACTGTGAAGTATTGAAGAATGAGACTCTGTAACTATCCTTTTTTTCTTTTTACACAAAAGATAGCACTCTTCTATTCTACTGTAGAACAATCCCAGAAAGTTAATTGCATAGAAAGCTTCCTTGTTCTTTTTGGAAGGGTTCCATTATATGGACATTCCACAGTATATTTAAATAGTCTCCTACTGATGGATACTGGTTTATGCCCAATTCTTTGCAAATACAATACTACTGCAATGAATGATCTGATGCATCAGTCACTTTGTTCAGGAATAGCTTTCTGTAGGCTAAACCCAGAATTTTAATTGATGAATCAAATACTAAATGAATCTGTAATTTTGATGGATATTGCCAAATTATACTCTATAGGGTTGGTATTATTTTGTATTCCCACCAATCATGTATGGAAGTGTCTATTTCCCTAAAACCTTGATAAGAGAATGTTTTACTTGACTACCACTTTGCTTCTTTCTAAATGACTTCTAACGGTTTGGAACTCCTCTCTCCTGTGCCCTTGCCAGCCATGTGTGAAATATTTCCCAAAAATTGGTGGGGGCTTTTTGCTTTTTAATTTTATTTTTTAATGTATATTAATTTATATAGACAAGCCAATTTATCTTTTTCTTTGATTTCATTTATCATTTTTAAGGTTTAAAATTTCTTTTCCATCCAGAATTTCTTTAAAAATTATTTTTTCTTCTAGTTTCTTTTGGCTTATTAAAATTCTTTTAAATTTTTTCAATTCTGCTCTATTTAGAATTGATTTTGATCCTATGGTATTCTGTAACTACAACAGCAATAGTAGCAGCAGCACGTAACATTTATTAAATACTTAATTAGATATAAACCTTCCATGATGTATAGTAAGTGAATTTCAAAGAGTGCTTCCCGCATTAAAAATCACACATACTTTTAGAGAACACATAAGATTGCTTTTTCAAAAAACTATATGATTGTATGATAAACATTATTTTTAACAAGTGGGAATTTCATTGTAAAATGGTACTTAAATCGTAATGGTTTTTTATTCCAATTTGGATTAAAGTATTAGTTTTAAAGCTACGACCAAATGAAGTTTAAGTATTTCACCTCAGAAATTCAATGTTAGTAGAAGAAATAGCTTTGAGACTTTGCAGATGGCTACCTGTCCTCTATATTATATAACTGTTTACATCACTTTCTTTTTGAAAAAATAATGTTTTTATTGATTTTTAGAGAGAGATAGGGACAGGGATAGAGAGATAGAAACATCGATGAGAGAGAAACATCATAGATCCCCATTGGGGATTGAGCTGCAATCTGGGCATGTGCCCTGACTGGGAATTGAACCATGACCTCCTGGTTCATAGGTCAACACTCACCCACTGAGCCACACCAGCCGGGCACTTTCTTTATTGTTACAGACCACATCCATACCCAGCGGTCAGGTTTCTTCCCCACCTGTCATCTTTCATTGTGTTAGGGAATGACTTCGTTTAATAACCATGTGGTTTTTAAGAGTCTAAGAAATTAAAATTCATCAGCAAATATCAGGGAGATGTCATTTTTCAGCCTGACTTAATTCTGGCACTTGAACAGTCTTGAAATACCACAGAGTTTGGATTAAAAACAAAAATATTTTATCAATGCCATCTATTTTCATTCATGAAGGTGTATGACAGCAGATATATTTAAATGTTTCTGGTCTACTCAGATTTCTTCTAATATATTTCATTTTTGACATCTGGAATCCTGTTCATTAACTAAAATAATATAAAAGAGCAAAACTCTCTTTAGAAGAAGGACATTTTAACTGCTATACTTTACAAATTCTGCGTGTAGAATTTGATGAGATGATATATTTGTGAGGGGTTTTTCTATTTTATGAAACATCAAGGTTAAATAAAAGTATTTCAAAATTTACAACCTATGCATTCACCCTTACATCCTTGCTTAATGACCCCCAAAGAAGAGCCAATTCAGAGGTTTTATTTTTTAAATCTCAATTGTTTTAGATTAGGGAGAATCAAAGAATTACTTACCTCTTTTGTTGTTGTTAATCCTCACCCAACGATAATTTTTTCCATTGATTTTTTTTTTAGAGTGGAGGGAGAGAGTGAGAGAGAGAAACATGGATGTGAGAGAGACACATCGATAGGTTGCCTCCTGCACATGCCCAAGTACTATGTGCTCTTGACCGGGAACCGAACTCAAGACCCTTTAGTGCACAGGCTGATGCTCTAACCACTGAGCAAAGCCGGCCAGGGTATGCTTACCATATAT
>NW_005356674.1:5571157-5600321 GCF_000412655.1 Myotis brandtii
GCAGGGAATGGGCCTAAGCTGCAGTTGGACAGCCTTAGTGCTGCCATGGAGGCGGGCCCCTGTGCTCGCCAGCCTTCAGCTGGCTTGTACCTGAGTGGTGCTCCCCCTCTGGGAGCACACTCACCACCAGGGGGAAGCTCCTGCATTGAACATCAGCCCCCTGGTGGTCAGTGTGCATCATAGCTACCGGCTGTTCCACCATTCGGTAGATTTGCATATTACCCTTTTATTATATAGGACTAGAGGCCTGGTGCACAAATTCATTTCTTTTTAATTTTTAATTATTTTTGTTGTTAATCCTCACGTGAGGATATTTTTCCATTGATTTTTAAGGAGAGTAGAAGAGAGAGGGAAAGACAGAGAAACATTGATGTGAGAGAAACATATCAATTGGTTGCCTCCTGCAGGAGCCCCAATCAGGGCCTGGGCCCTGGGAGGAGCCTGCAACTGAGGTACGTGCCCTTGACTGGAATCAAACCCAGGATCTTTGGTCCGCAGGCCAAGGCTTTATCCACTGAGCCAAACCAGCTAGGGCACTTTTATTGATTTTTAGAGAGAGAGGAAGGGAGAGGGATAGAGAGATGAAAACATCAATGAGAGAGAAACATCATTTATCAGCTGCCTCCTGCTTACCTGCTACTGGGGATCAAGCCCACAACCCAGGCGTGTGCCCTGACTGGGAATTGAACCAGTGACCTCTTGGTTCCTTGGTCAACACTGAGCCACACCGCCCAGGCTACCTTATTTTTTAGTTTCTTCAAAATTTACCAGATATCTGAAATTTATTAGGCACTTACACAAAGCTATAGCAACAATTTTTTAAATTTTTTTATTGATTAAGTTATTACATATGTGTCCTTATCCCCACATTACCCCCCATCCCCCCCACTCATGCACAACAATTTTTTTTATGACAGAAAGAGCAAGGCAAGAAATGCTATTGGGAAATATTAGAGAAAACTATATATATTCTGAGTATTAGGAAAATGGGGCTTTCGACTGGTTTAAGGGAGTTAGAAGATTTTACTTTTGAAGGATGTAGCTTCTGGCTGTCTAGATTAAGATCCATGAAACCTTAAAAGATTTATCCAAAATGTTCTTGATTACCAAGATAGAAATTGAAAAATAAAAGATCTCTACCAAAAATGAACCCCAAGTCATACCATTATGTCCTAATCTGCTTACAGTGTGGTATTTAATGGCCAACTTAATATTGTTTTTTAAAAATGTCCTGTGCTGAGTCAGTTAAAAAGCTTCTCCTTTATTTCCTAGTCACGATTTGAATTACATGTATGAACATATGATTGCATGTTCTGCCAACTCTGGGGAGCAGTCATGGGATTCAAGATCAAAGTCAGTCTAAGGTGCTTCCTTACTCCACTCCCAGCCCGTGAGTGAATAGTCGTCAGTTTTAGTCATGCTACCTTCTTCCCCTTTGTTCCCTTTCCTGGATGAAAGTTTTTTTTAGTGGGTTTAAAAAATCAGTTGAAGTGTTTAATAAGGCAGAGTGTGCATGAAGGATTTCTGGAGTTGTGTATTATCACATGGAAGAAGTGAGGAAATGCCCCACCCTGCGCAGGAAATGGGTCCACCAGGGCCATGTTAGATGTTCTAATTAAGAGGAGATTAGGAAAGAGAGAAAAGAACATACTGCAGTTTACTCAGCAAGTTTCTGTCTCCTTCTCCTAATTGGGATATACAGATTTGTTTACAAGATGGTAGGCTAGTGTTTAAACTTATTATTATTATTAAGTTAGAAGTGGTAACGAATCAGAATCTAGCTAAGAGCATAAGCTTCCATCCCTCCACATCCCAATAGCCTACCCCAGAGAAAATTCTTCTAAAGTTTCTGGTTTTAGTTCTTTGGTTTCTGCTATAATTTTAAGTAAAATGTTTTTTTTTTCCTCTCTCTCCCACTTTATTCATTTTATTCATTGACTCTCCAATGTGAATCCTGACAATTTCACTCATTTGTATTATAACTCTCTGCCCTTTCCATACATACATATATATATATATGTTATTGTTTCAAATTTTTTGTTACTTTTTAAACGTTAAATGATCTCTAAATCTTTCCTCTGCATCCTCATTGGACAGCATCTCTTCAAGCTTTACTATGACATGAGGCTGAGTGCACTGACCCCTTTCTCTGCCTTTATCCCTTCCTTCCGTACTGTACCTGGTATCAGCCACAGGTGCTGCTTTTACATCGTCAGGAGAAAGAGCATTTATGTTCTTTCTTGCAACCACAGTCATAGTTGACCATAGGATGACTCTAAACTTTGAAACCAACAGATAGCACTTGCCTCATAGGACTATGTTAATATAGGGTGCCCCAAAAAATATATACACACTTTGAATGATTATAAAGTTGTTGATTATTAGCATACAGTTCATTTTCAAAATTTAAAAGAATCTACAGAAATGATTAATTTTTTTGTCAATATCTGTTTTCAAATTGATGACAGTTCTAGGCACTGCTGATAACGCAAAGCAATGGAATCGCAACCATCAAGAATCATTTTGTTTGGTATTTGTGTGCCCTTGATTCATCAACTATTGCCAGTTTTGTACCCTTAACTTTAACTTTTATGTATCCCCATAAAAAAGTCTAGTGGATAAATTTTCTCTTTTCAAAGCTTAGTCTGGCTTCATGCATTATTTCAAATCGGTTAAACCTTAAAATGAGTGAAAATTGAGTTATCAGCTGTTAAAGTGTATACACATTATTTTTGGATACCCTAATTATAAAGGCAGTGCTTGTATTTAACTGCATTTTCAAACTTCCAGTAGCATTTTAGGACGAATTTTCTTTGTTCAAAGTTTAGTCTGGCTGAAAAGGGAACATCAGTTGAGTAATATCAACAGTTAAAGTGTGTGTTCATGTTTTGGGACACCCTGTATTGTTCAGTGCCTGTCCGAGTAGTCTGACAGGTTGCGTGTCCTTCTCTGAGGCAATGTAATATCACCTTGGCCATTCTAAGGAGCATCAAGGTCAATTAGAATAGCTTTCCTTACACTATATATTAAGTTCATGCCATATTGCAATTAGTTTTATTTTTGAATCATAGTTCACTTGTATATTTAAAAAGTATTTTCGAGTTTCTCATTGCCATTTTTCTTGCACTGCATTATTTGCTTTTATCATATCTCCTCTCCCTTACACATAAACACAAACGTCTAAGCCAAGCATGTCAAACTTAAAGGCTAACACAGGCCAAATAAACGAGGCATGCGGCCCATAAGCCGAGAGTTTGACATGCTTGCTCTAACTCAGTGGTCGGCAAACTGCGGCCCCTTGAGTGTGGCTCTTCCACAAAATAACACGTGCGAGCGCGCACGTACAGTGCGATTGAAACTTCGTGGCCACACTCAAGGGGCCAAAGAGCCGCATGTGGCTAACGAGCCACAGTTTGCTGATCACTGCTCTAACTATTCCTGTAATTCATTCTTTTCTGGAGATCTCTCTCTCAGAGTCTTTAGTCTGATGCAAGTGTAATCCTCATTACTTTGTAGGCGACTTGTGTTTCTCTCTTTGAAACCATTTAGGATTTCCCCTTTATTTCTGAAGCTCTGAAGGGTCACGAGCACATATCTGATGATTCTTCTTTGCCAGTCAGTGGTCCTTTAAATCTGATATTTTTTTTTTCAGTCTTACAAGTTTCTTTGATAAATTCTTCCCTTTAGTTTTCTCTTTATTGGACTATTTTCTCTTTATTGGACCCCTTGTATTCTGATGTTGGACTTTGTTTTTGCTCTAAGTATCTTTATCTTTGCCCTCCTATTTTTAGTCTCTGACTTTTTCCTTTGCTTATGGAAATTTTCGTGATTTGATCTTTAGTGCTTCTATCAAACTTTGTTTTAGAGATCATAGCTCAATCTCTTAAGAGTTTTTATTTTCCTGCTCTCTGGTTGTTCCTGTCGCATAGCATCCTTTCCTGGTTTTGTAGCTACAATGCATTTGGACCTCTCAGATTACATTAACTAGAAGTCTTTGTTTGAGTTAGCTCCATATTGTTTTGTTTTAGGTTCTCTCTGTTGTTTTATTTTGTTCCTCTAAGGTCCATTTGGTTTATTCTGGACAGTTATTCTCTTTAATGCTCTGACTCTCTTCACATACTACAAATCCTTGTCTTTCTGTTCATACTTAAGAGAAAAGAAAGAGTAGCTGGTGGAGGTTTTCTTTGTTATTAACCCTGAGCTCTTCCTGAGGAGGAATTCTGCAAGGAACTTGGTGAACAGGGCTGGGCCTCACTCTAGTCAGCTGATAGGAAGCTTGCATTCAAGTCTCAGAGTGACAGGTTTTCGTAACACACTGTATACTTTCTCCTTAGGCTGTTAGATACCTGCCTGTAACACATTTGCCCACTTACAAATCTTGGATTAATTTCCCTTTTGTGACCTCACTTCTCAGTCATACCTTCTGACTCTGGGGCCGGAACCTCCCCCTTTGCAATTTCTTTTATCATTTTCTAGACTCTTGATTTCTCTGCCCATTTCATTGGTCAACTTGCCTCCTTCTGTTTCTCAGACATTTATTGAACTCTCTCATCTGTTGGTGACCACCAACACCACCAATCCTATACCTCACCTTCTATATCCCTTTTCTATTATGATTTTACCTTCATTGTACTCATATTTTTATATCAATGGGATCTTAGGCACAATGGGAGACAAACATTTCTGCCATCTTGACTATAGGTTGGTTTTAGAAAAGCTATCATTTCAGTTTCTATTCTGAACTCTAGCAAATTCTTGATTGTTTCCATTGTCTAGTTTTCTCTGATTAGTATCTCCTCGATAGACTGAAAATACAAGAGCTATAGTTGTGCATTCTGTTTCATTTGTTTTTTTCTATAGAGCCAGAGATTCAACTGTATGGAATTTCAAAAAATTCCAAATGCAAGTGCTAGGTTTTAAAGTAGACCCATTCAAAACAAATAAAAAAATAATAAAGTAGACTTATTCTCTCTAACTTCACTCTTCAGATTTTTTATCTGCTGCTTGCCTTAGTGTTTCTTGCCTAATCATCTTCTCTTCTAGCACTGTTTCTTCACTCTGCCTCTTCGAAATCCCCTCTCAATCTGGAGTCAGGGCATCTCTCCTCGGCCCTGCCCGCCTTTACTCTTCACAATCATTGTATGTGTGTTTCCCAGACATTTCAATATACAACCTGTATTTCTTCTTCATATCTCTGCTACACATTTACATCTCCTAGGAGTATTTCTTTGAATAGTTTTGAGACTCAACAATTTTCAATTCATGTTCAGTCTTGCTCTGTCCCTACTCCCATTCCCACCTCTCCCCATATTATTTTAAAATAAATCCCAGATATCACAGCATTTCCTTCAGATATTTTAGTATGTTTCTCAATAAGGGCTGTTTAAAAAATGTAACCATTTACACACCTAAAATTATTTCATTATCATTGCATATCTAGTAAGTATTCACATTTCTAATCCTGTATAATCCTATATAATAAAGACCTAATATGCTAATTAGACTGAACAGCCATCGTTCCAGACAACCTTCTGGACAAAGCCAGGGCTGAGAGGGCTGGCTGAGGCTGTGAGGGGCTCAAGGGCCAACTGAGGCCAGGCCGGGGCTGCAAAGGTTGAGCCCCTTGCATGAATTTCATGCATCAGGCCTCTAGTTGTTTCATAATTATCATTAATATTTTTAATTTGAATTAGGATCCAAATAGGGTCTAAAAATTACTGTTGGTTGATATGTTTTTAAAAGTCATTTTTAATCTGTAAGCTCCTTTTCTCCCTCTTTTTTTTAATCAATCAAGGATTTTTCCTATTTTTTTTTTCCTATTTGTTTGTTAATCCTCACCAGAGGATACTTTTTCCATTGCTTTTTAAGAGAGAGTGGGAGGGTTGGAAGAGGAGAGCAAGAGAGAGAGAGAAACATTGTGAGAGACACATGGACAGGTTGCCTCCCGCACACATCCTGAGCAGGGGATGGGGAGTGAACTTGCAACCCAGCTACGTGCCCCCAGTCAGAAATCAAACCTGAAACCCTTTGGTGTGTGGGCCAATGCTCTAACCACTGAGTACACTGGCCAGAGCCTCCTTCTCTCTTTTATTGCAATTTAACTAAGAAACTGGATTACTTGTCTCAGATTTCCCACAGCTCGTATCTTACTGATTACATCCCTGCATTGTCCTTTAATATGTTCTATGGAGTTTATCCTTTTAACTTTTTTTTAAATTTTGTTTTATTGCTTAAAATATTACAAAGAGTAGTACATATGTCTCTTTTTTTTTTTCCCGCTTGACCTTCCCCCGGCTCCCCCTACCCCCCAGTGTCTTGTGTCCATTGGTTATGCTTATATGCATGCATACAAGTCCTTCGGTTGATCTCTTACCCACCCCCCCAACCCTCCCCGGCCTTCCTGCTGTAGTTTGACAGTCTTTTCGATGCTGCTCTGCCTCTGTATCTATTTTTGTTCATCAGTTTATAATGGTCTTTATTATCCTTAAATGAGTGAGATCATGTGGTATTTTTCTTTCATTGACTGGCTTATTTCACTTAGCATAATGCTCTCCAGTTCCAACCATGCTGTTGCAAATGGTATATCCTTTTAACTTTTAAACTCCTGGGATATTATGGCATTCAACCATTTGACATCATTCCTAACATTTCTCATCAAATCTTTGTATCATTTCAAATCTCTTGAAACCGCATTTCATAAGAAGTTAGAAAAAAAGAATATGATAATTTAAGAGTTTGTAGTCATGTTTAACTTAATCTGACCCAGTTGTTTATGGCCTTAATTAGAAAGCCAGTTAAATGGTAGTTTCCTTGTAGGACCAGGTTCTTCGACTAACTGGTGAAAATGAAATGTACTTTTTGAAAATAGGTTCCTTTATGGAATTGCCCTAGAGCTCTGAACTGTAATAAAATAAAAATTTGCATTAAAATGAGAAGCTACATTTCAAATTTCTTTTTTTTTTTTATTTTATTGATTTTTTTTACAGAGAGGAAGGGAGAGAGATAGAGAGTTAGAGAGTTAGAAACATCGATCAGCTGCCTCCTGCACACCCCCCACTGGGGATGTGCCCGCAACCCAGGTACATGCCCTTGACCGGAATCGAACCTGGGACCCTTGAGTCCGCAGGCCGACGCTCTATCCACTGAGCCAAACCGGTTTCGGCTACATTTCAAATTTCTAACCCTTACATACATACATACAAACAGAGGCTTACTGAAGGTGGGATCAGAGCCTCATACGTGTGGAGAGCTCCAAGCAGACCATCTTCAGCTGCTCCACAGTAAGGCTAGGGCTAAGGATGGAGTCTGGGATAGGTGCTGAGACCCTCACTCAAGTAGATTTCCCCTCGTCCAACTCTCTTGCAGGGGAAATGAGGTTGTTTTCTCAGCCACTGGTTGGGGAGTAAATTTAGAGCTTTAACATTTCCTTGTCCATGTGTCAGAAAACAAGAGATCTAAACAGGAGGAAATGCACTGGCAAGATTTCACAGCCTTCCTGGCTGGCTGCAGTCTGACATGGTGTGAACGGGAGCGCTTGTCATCTTGTCTAAAGGGCTGCAGCTGTTTCGTGGCTTGACTTCCGGGTACTTCTGTACAGATTTCATTGATGGAGTCCATTCTTGGCCTTGCCAAGTCATTTTTCTTGAGTTGACATACAGTTTAGTACATAAGCACTCTTTTTTTTAAAAATCAAGGATTTTTCCTATTTGTTTTGTTGTTGTTGTTTTGTGTGCGTGTGTGTGTGTGTGTGTGTGTGTGTATGTGTGTGTGTGTGTGTGTGTGTGAGTGTTTTGCCAGGGATAAACTTGGAAGGATTAGAACTTTTAGGATATAATGTCAGACTAAAAAAATTTTTTATGATGTATTCTGCTCATTTTCCCCTTGGTTTTAGGAGCTGGGAATCCAAAGTGCAAAATTGCAATTGTTATGGGAAGAACTAAAAATGCCACGACACCAAGGTAATAAAGCAATTGTGATTGAAATCTATGTCTGAATACAAGTGAGTCTTCCTCTCTATCCATATAATTTACTTAAAATGCACCATTTGGGTTCATAAATCATAATATAAAATATGACATTAAATGTCACACATTTGTATTTCACTATTTTTTGCTTAAAGATATATTTAGGACATATTTTAGGAAATGTTGCTGTACATTCTTCACTGTGGAAATTCCTGTATTAAAAGTGTTACTACTTCCCAAAGCTTTTTGGGTCAGATTATAAAACAAAATTTTTCAGAACTGTCTGTAAGTAATTAAGTGATGTTTAGATCAAACTTGAAATGTTTAACACTGTATATCAGTTCCCATTGTTGAGCAATGAGAAGCCTCAATTAAATAACTTTTACTATTGTTCCAGATCCCAGCCTGCATCCGACTCTGCTGGATATATTACTTTTACACCCCATTCTAGACATTACTTATGTATTATATGATGGCAACAACAAAAATGACAATTGTAATTCCACCTAACATCTGTTTTATTTCTCCACTTAGCAGACTTCTCCTAACATCTCTTTTTGTTTTGATCAGACACAAACAACACAGCATGATTCTTGTTCCTATCAACACACCTGGAGTAGAAATCATAAGGCCTTTGTCAGTTTTTGGCTACATGGGTAAGTGCTCCATCAACATGGCTATGCTGGAAGACTGGAGTATGTAGTTAGACTGAAGGGAATAGATAGCATTTTAATGTAGGACATGTGTTCTTAGAAATCTTTTGGCCCTAACAACTGCCTTAATATAAATGCCAACAAATGAAGAGAGGTGGTGCATTTTGTTTACTTTTGGGAAAGGGCGTATTCAAGGAACAACTCTGACTGCCAGTGTTCTGTCATCCAGGAGAATGGACCAATGTAAAATATACCTAGAAAAATTAAATCTAGGCAATCCACAATAAAATTTATTTTTAGCTTTCTTAATCATCCTATAAGAGCTGTAAGTAATGAGTTTTGACTGAATTGAATGCAAAACTTTTCCTCCCTTCTGTCCTTACATGGAATTTCTAAGGATACCTTTTTTTAAAAATATATTTTTATTGATTTCAGAGAGGACGGGAGAGAGGGAGAGGGATAGAAATATCAATGATGAGAGAGAATCATTGACCAGCTGCCTCCTGCACGCCTCACACTGGGGATTGAGCCCGCAACCTGGGCATGTGCCCTGACTGGGAATCGAACCGTGACCTCCTGGTTCATAGGTTGACACTCAACCACTGAGCAACGCTGGCCGGGCAGCAAGGATACTTTTCTTACCTGCCACCCACATCAGGCTCATGTCCATTGTTTCCTTGCTGCTCAGGTCATTCACAGCAAGTATCTGAGTGCTGAACTGTTCTTAGTGCTTAGTGTACATTAGTGAAAACAAGAGACTGATCTCTCATAGAGCTTACATGCTTCAGGGAGGAGACAAGGATTAACTACAAACATGTAAATAAGTAAATTAGGTAGCATGGTGATTATACAGCAGGTGATAATGCTATGAAAAAGTTTATTGAACTTCTGGTTCTGTGGTGACACTGGCTTTCTCTTTGTTGTGGTGCAATGAAAATGTTCAAGTTTTGCCCTAGCTGGTTTGGCTCAGTGGATAGAGCATCGGCCTGTGGACTGAAGGGTCTCGGGTTCGATTCCAGTCGGGGCACATGCCCAGGTTGTGGGCTCGATCCCTGGTGGGGGGCATGCAGGAGGCAGCCAATCAATGATTCTCATCATTGTTGTTTCTCTCTCTCCTTTCCTCTCTGAAATCTATAAAAATATATTTTTTAAAAAGTTCAAGTTTCAGAGAACATCTGACATGATCACCCTCTAGGATGCAGCTGTAGAACGCACCCACAGATTAAGCATTGGTGAGATGGGGATGAACAAACTCACTGAAGCAAGTTGTGCATAGGAAGTTGGCTTGCAGACCAACAGCCTGAAAGACTCCCACAATGGGTTCATAATATCGATTGGCTGCAAATACCCTCCATTGCAGAGCTATGTTAGAATTTTCAGTATGAGAAATCCACCAGCACTTCTCCAACTCCCTATGCCCAAGGCCAAAAGAAACAGTGTGGAGAAGATTGATTACTGACCTCGCTCTGACAGGAAAAGGGTGTGGGGTTAGGATGAGATTATCTCCAGAACTGGGCGGGAGGAGCAGTGCTGTAAAGACAAGTGTGAATGTGTTCCCAGTTTCAGTGACATGCCAGCATTTTCAAGAGGTGACACATTGTGAACAAGCCTGCACTGGGGAAAACATTCCTAAAGGCCCAGCCTGCTTCATCTCCAATGCAGAGCCAGCTCTGTCCCTCTGAGCAGCCTCTTTGCATCTTTGGACATTGGTTTCTACAATGATAAGAAGAAACAAATTACATTACTCACTTTCAATTTTTGAATTATTAGAACTTTTTTTTTCCAAGCAAAATTTTCTTTGGAAGCCCATATATAAAAAAATTCAAAGCAGCAGCAATAATAAAATAGTCTGATTGGAGCTGTGGAGCCATCTTCCCCTTGATCGGCTGCAGCCTGCATGCCCCCTATTAGGGATCGAGTCCATAAACCAGGCATGCGCCCTGACCAGGAATGGAACTGTGACCTCCTGGTTCGTAAGTTGGTGTTCAACCACTGGGCCATACTGGCCAGGCCCATCTTCCCTTTTAATAGCTCTACAACTTCAGAGAATGAGTTCAAAAGCCCTGGGTCTAATTTATTTTTTAAAAACTCTTCTAACTTGAACATTTGATGATTTTTCTGGGGTATAGGATGCTAGGGGCTGGCTCAGGGCTCAGATCTACCCAGGAATGTCTGACATATGAGGCTTTTAAATCCTACTGTCTAAGTAATTATACTTCAGATTAATTAGATGGTACTATTTTTTTGTTAACTCATTTTGCTCTTTAAAATTTTATTTTCTATTTGATAGATCATTTGCATGGAGGACATTTTGAGATCCATTTTAATCAAGTGCGAGTTCCTGCCAGCAATTTAATACTAGGTGAGAAAAGTTTGCAAAAATGATTCTACTGTACTGCGTATTAAAATATTTCCAGGTCTAAGTATGGAAAAGATATGAAGTCTGCCTTAATTTAGATACTTTCCCTCTTGCTCCATTTACAAGGGAAATTATTCCACTTTGTGGATTTTCTTACATGGAATAATGTTTTATTCAAGTGTTTGTGGTTTTGTATCACATCAATTGAAAACATAGTTAAACAATATAGAATTCAGAGCCACATGCTTTTTCCTAAAACATGATCTTCAGGCCTCTGCTTGTTTTAAGAAAACCTCAGTACTCTCTGAACTCAAATCTTACACGTTAGAAGCATAAATAACCTGAACACTGTGTGCGTGGGATGACTCCGCCCTCTAGTTTATGGGAATCCTGCCCCACCTTCAGAGAATCGCCAATGGCACCTCTTCCAGGAAGGCTTTTGTGCTCCTCACCCCATCCACTCTGCAAGACCCAGGCCTGCCAGGCCGAGGTTACAGTCTCTTCCTCCTTCGAGGCCTTTGTCCTCTGTATCCCGGATTCCTACCAGCCTTGTCTCCTCTTCTTGACTTAAACTCTAATGGCTAATCTTCCTCTGTAACCATTGTGGCACTAATAGCTTATGCATAGTAGGTACTCAAGAGGTAGTTCTTAAATTTGATCACAGTGTTTAATGATGGCGATTTAAAAACAGAGAAATCAAAAGTTCTGTAAATGTATAATGAACCTAATTACAGAACTGACTTTCTTTCCTACCAGAATGTCATTTATACTGAAGGGCAGCTCATCATTTTCTCAGGATTTGTGTAACTAACACAATGAATGGGCCACAGCTACTTTCCTCTTTGTGTTTCTTTCTCACAGGTGAAGGAAGGGGATTTGAAATTGCTCAAGGCCGCCTTGGGCCTGGCAGAATCCACCACTGTATGCGAACTGTAGGTCTGGCAGAGCGAGCTCTGCAGATCATGTGCGAACGGGCAACACAAAGGGTGGCCTTTAAGAAGAAACTGCATTCGCATGTAAGGATAATTATTTACTATTTCAATTTGTTGGACAAATATATTTTAGGACATTGGTTTCCTTGTAAAGTACATTTTGAAATTAACCTTGAACCAAAACAGCATTTGCTCAGAGATTTCCTCTACATGAAACAAGGAGATTCTTTCCCCCAAAGTACATTTATATCTGTATTTAAATGTAGTCTGCTAAGAGAGGTTTCTCTTTGTGTAGATTAAATAACTCAAAAAGTGCTTCAGCACTCAGCATGGAGAGCATGGACAATCCTTCAGCTTTCTCAGATTCTCGCTCTCCAGAGAATCTGGGACTTTATACTGTCTGTGGGCATGTGAGGGCTGTCATAGGAGGAGGGACTGCTTTGTTTTCGGCTTTCTGGAAGAATTAGTATAGATAAGTGTAAAGATAGAGGAAAACAGCCTAAAATTCAGTGAGAGGAGAGATTTAAAAATGGAATGGATGCTTCAGGAGGAAGTGAGTTCCCTGTCACTGGGAAATGTAAGTAGAAATGGAACCAATAGTTGGTGGGATATTCATGATTTTTTAAAGTTCTCTCTATAAATGAGGTACTACCGAGTCTATTGTTTACAAAGCACAATAAAAATTAGAGAACATGCCCTAACTGGTTTGGCTCAGTGGATAGAACGTCAGCTTGCGGACTGAAAGGTCCCAGGTTCGATTCCGGTCAAGGGCATGTACCTTAGTTGCGGGCACATTCCCAGTAGGAGGTGTGCAGGAGGCAGCTGATCGATGTTTCTAACTCTCTATCCCTCTCTCTTCCTCTCTGTAAAAAATCAATAAAATATGTTTTAAAAAAATTAGAGAATATCACGAGAGAAGATATCATTTCAGACTTACTTGAAAAACTTTTTAAGGCAAGTGGGATATCCAAATCATCCCCAGAAAGCCCTTCTAACTTTTAAGAAGACAAAATTATCGTTAGATATTTAAAACTTACAATTGCTGACATGTTAATATAGGTAAAACTTGTGATAAAATTGTACTTGTGTTTGTTGGACAAATATATTTTAGGACATTGGTTTCCTTGTAAAGTACATTTGTGACCATCTTATGAAATGTTGCAATATATTTTTCACTTTAAATTTCTCTGTAGACTATGTTTGCTTTTTTGTGAAATATTTTCAGCATATCTATATTTAGTCATAGCATTGTTCTTTTGAGAAAATACAGCCTGCTTTATGGAACACACGTAGGAATCATTCATGGGGAACCCCTTTAGTACATGGCCGGGGCAAGGGTTCAGCAAGAGAAGGTAGGAAGGTGTGAATTTGGGGGCCATGGATGCAACTCCGCACTGCTGCTGGAGTGGTAGCGACAAGCTGCTCAAGGCATCAGCTATCATTTCTTACGCTTTCTCCTTCCAGGATTGCATCCAACCCCTCGAGCAGGGTAAAGGGAGGACACAGAAAGGACACAGAAAGGTTGAGGGACAGCATCTTGAATACACATCATGAGAGATGTTTCAATATTGCACTAAAGGGAAATTTCCCTCCTGCTCTTTAAAATTAATGTATCAATTAGAACAAGGCTGGGCTTTTCCAAAGTATGACTCCCTGGAAACTTCTTGCATTTGACAGGAAGAAAATGATCTGGCAGAAATCAAAGAGATGTGTAAGCATATCAACAAAAATTCGGGCCAGCTTTTTCTTTTCTTTTCTTTTTTCTAATTTGTGAAAGTAACATTCCTTTTCCCTGAATTTGGAGACTCCTTCCAGGCGCTAAAGCTAGCAGTTCTACATCAAAGTTCTGTCTTAATAACTGATCTGGCAATTCCGTAGAGCACTCGGTTTCTACCCACTTAATCCTTTTCAGCAAATCCAGGGTCTGTAGGTACCCAGCTGCACACTCTCCTTTGTGCTGAAGCTGGACAGCAAATGCCTCCAGGGTCTGTCCGTGAAGTTAGGATCCCGTTTCACACCATCAAAAAGGATTCTCACCACTGGTGGCTCATTTGAAGTTGTCAATTCAGAGTCTTGTCTCAACCTCTAGGGCAGAGCCATCTAATAGAAATATATTGTGTCACAAATGCAATTTAAAATTTTCTAGTTGCTACACTTTTTTAAAGTATAAAATAGATGAAATTGATTTTAAGAATTCTACTTAACCTAATATATCTAACGTGTTATTTCTTTTTTTATTTTAAATCATTTATATTTTTCAATTACTGGTAACACAAAATATTGTATTAGTTTCAGGTGTACAACCCAGTGATTAGACAGGATATAACTTGTAAGTGATCATTTCGATAAATCTCATACCATCTGACACCATACAGATTATTGACTATATTCCCTATGCCAATTTGTATTTTTTAATCCCTTCACCTTTTCCACCCATTCCCCCAACCTTCCTCGCATCTGGCAGTCATCAAAATATCCTCTGTATCTATGAGTCTTTCTATTCTGCTTGTTTTTTAAAAAATTTCCACATATAAGTGAAATCATATGGTAATTGTCTTTCTGTATGACTTATTTCACTTAGCATAATACCCTCTAGGTCCATCATGTTGTCACAAATGGTAAGATTTCGTTCTTATTTTATGGCTAATATTCCATTGCATTTATGCACTGCATCTTATCCATTCGTCTACCGATGGACACTTAGATTGCTTTCATAACTTGGCTATTGTAAATAAAACTTTTAAAAATGAACACAGATGTGCATATATCTTAATTCGTTTTTTGGATTTCTTCAGATAAATACCCCAGAGGTAGGATTGCTGGGTCATGGCCATTTTATTTTTAATTATTTGAAAACCTCCATAGTTTTCCATAGTGGCTGCACCAATTTGCAATCCAACCTACAGTGCACAAGAAGTCCCTTTTCTCACATCCTCAACCAACACTTGTTTGTTGATTTGTTGATAACCATTCTGACAGGCATAAGGTGATAGTTCATTTTGGTTTTGATTTGCATTTCCTTGATCAGTGATGTTGGGCATCTTTTCGTATGTCTATTGGTCATCTGTATGCCCTCTTTGGAGAAGTGTCTATTCAGGTCTTCTGCCCCTTCTATAATTGGATTGTTTTTTTATGTTGAGCTGTATGAGTTCTTTGTATAGTTTGGATATTAACCCCTTGTACAGTTTGGATATTAACCCCTTAAGGGCTGTATCATTTGCAAATATCTTCTCCTACTCAGTAGATTGCCTTTTTTTGTTTTGTTGGGTTCTTTTGTGGTACAAAAGCTTTCAGCAGTTGGATGTAGACCCATTTGTTTATTTTTGCCTTTGTCTTTGCCCCCAGGGGACATACCCAAAAAATATTGCTAACATCAATATCAGAGTTTACTACCTGTGTTTTTTCTAGGGCCTTTATGATTTCAGGGCTTACACTTAAGTCTTCAATCCATTTGAGTTTATTTTTATATAGTTTAAGAAAGTGGTCTAATTTCACTTTCTTGTATCTGTCCAGTTTTCCCAACACCATTTATTGAAGAGACTGCCTTTACTCCATTGTATATTCTTGCCTCCTTTGTTGTAGATTAATTGACCATATAGGCATGGATTTATATCTGGGCTATTTATTCTGTTCCTTAATCTATATGTCTGTTTTTATGCCAATATTATGTTGTTTTGATTACTATAGCCTTGTAGTGTAGTTTGATATCAGGTAGCGTGATACCTCCAACTTTATTCTTCTTTCTCAAGATTCTTTGGCTATTTAGGGTCTTTTGTGGTTCTTATAAATCCTAGGATTGTTTGTTCTAGTTCTGTGAAAAATGTCACTAGTATTTTGATAGGGATTGCATTGAATCTGTAGATTGCTTTGGGTAGTATAGATATTTTAACAATATTAATTTTTCCAATCCATGAGCATGAAATAGCCTTCTATTTACTTGGCATTTCCAAATTGCTGGCTTCTTCAGCCCCAAGTCTGAGATACATGAGGCAAAAAGAAAACCCAGGGAAGTCACCACCAAGTTGTTCTTTTAGTCTGAAGTCCCTAGCAGGTCTGCCTTCTTCTCTCGGCCTTTCAGAGTCTTCTTAGGTTTGTTTATAGAAAATTCCCCAGGTTTTTAGTTGTACTTTGCAAGAGAAACAGGGTCAAGTACATCTATTCCATTTTCCCAGTCTGTGTCGGTTCTCTATAACCCACAATGCAGAGCTCTCTGGGGAAAGCTGGGCTGGAGAAGGGCCCTGGAGCTAAGGCTAAAGTGGAATCTCCTTCACTCTAGATCTGGGCCTTGGGCCCCACACAGCCAGGCATGTGTCCAAAGCATATAAATTTAACAACTTAGATGAATTAGACTAATTCCTCAAAAGCCACAACTGCCAAAATCGTGAAAGGTAAAATAGATAATCTGTATGGTTCTACAACTAATAAAGAAGCTGTATCAAATGAATATACTCTATATATTGTGAAAAATATGTAGAGTAAGGCTTGGGAACAGTCCTTGGACTAGACTGGTGTTTTCACCAAACTATTACGGTGTATTACATGTGACATAAGATAGCAGCTTATCTCCTCCTTTTGCTGCCCTTGGCTCCCCTGCAGGAGGTTGTGGCTCACTGGATTGCTGAAAGCCGCATTGCCATTGAAGAGATCCGCTTGTTGACCCTGAAAGCCGCCCACACCATTGACACTCTGGGCAACACTGGCGCTATCAAGCAGGTGAGGCCCCTTGTACCACCATCTGTCAAGCCTGCTCTAGATTCTCCCTCCCACTGGGCATTGCAAGCTGTGTGGTGCCTTGATGGCATTCAGAAGCTTCCATGTGATTTTGGTTTAAAGATTATAGATGTATGGCCCTTGCTTTAGGGAAGGATTTTCAGGATGCAAATATCGTCAGCATTCTTTTGTTTTGTTTTGTTGTTTGTTAATCCTCATCCAAGGATATTTTTCCATTAACTTTTAGAAAGAGTGGAAGGGAGGGGAAGAAATACCGATGTGAGAGAGACACATCAATTGGTTGCCTTCTGCATGTATCTAGACCAGTGGTTCTCAACCTGTGGGTTGCGACCCCTTTAGCTGTCGAACAACCCTTTCACAGGGATTGCCTAAGACCATCCTGCATATCAGATATTTACATTACGATTCATAACAGTAGCAACATTACAGTTATGAAGTAGCAACGAAAATAATTTTATGGTTGGGTCACAACATGAGGAACTGTATTTAAAGGGCCAGAAGTTTGAGAACCACTGAAAGGCTGGGGATCGAGCCTGCAACTGAGATACGTGTCCATGACCAGAATCCAACCCAGGATCCTTCAGTCTGCGGGTCATTGCTCTATCCATTCAGCCAAACTGACTAGGTTCTTCAGCATTCTTTACATACAGCAATAGGAAGTAGGAAATCCTAGATTTTATACTGGCTTGGCATTGTACACACTATGTCCCTTTCTGCTAGCTTTGTGGCCTTGGGCACAGTATCTAACCTTTCTGTCTATGCCATGGCCTAGGGTTCTGGTGAAGTGTGGCCAAAATGATATAAAATGTACAGCACTGTGTATACTTTTCATAAAACATCTTGACCCTTCCTTATTTCTGGCTTATATGAAATAAGAACATGATCACTTATTTCTAAAAGCCAATAAAGTTGCTAAGACAAACAGATAATTGAAAACTCTTAAAAAACTTTTTTTATGATCCCTAAGGTGATGAATGTAATTTATCAGCTGCCTGAAATTCTTTCCGAAACAAAGGCAAGGTATAAATAAATTAATAAAGTGTGACTTGGAAGAGGTACCTCTTTTCAGAAAGTCGTATTGACTGAAATATGGCATGAGCTGCATTACAGTGGACTTCTCTGCTGGCGTTCATCGAAGATCCTGTTTTAGTGGTGAACGCCTGTGGAAAAGTTCCCTTGTTATTTCACAAAGAAAATACTGATCATATCAAATTCTGCCACATGGTGTATTGTCAAAGAAAAGGACATTCCTTTTGTGTCTTGCTTTTGTAGATTGCAATGATTAAAGTGGCCGCCCCTCGGGCCGTCTGCAAAATTATTGACCGGGCCATCCAAGTGTGTGGAGGTGCAGGTGTTTCCCAGGATTACCCTCTGGCTAACATGTGAGTAGGTGCCATTTCATAACCATCTGCATTTGATAGGCTAGGAGTTAAAAATCTACAGCTGCCTTGACACTAACTGTTTAAGAAGGAAATAAAGATACTAACTTACTTTAAAGTATAATTGAAGGCTAAATAAAGTACTAGTTATAGACAGACTGCATGGGAGGTCAGTGCCAAACCGACTAGGGTACGTTGGTACTTTAATATAGAGCTCAGTACCAAAAAAGATGGTCTTATGATTACAACTAGAGGCCTGATGCATGAAATTTGTGCAAGAATAGACCTTCCTTCCCTGCCAGTGACCATCTCCCGTTGATTCTGGTTGCTGGGAGTCAGGAAGAAATGGATACTCGCCTCCACTGCCACCTTCTCTCGCCCGGGAGCAGTGCCCCATCAAGTTCTGACCTTAAGAAAGAACTATCAGTATTATATACTTACACTTGTGGCTTACCTAAGAGATCTCTCAGTGCTATCAAATTCTAATAACCTGCAGCAAACTGAGACTAAGATTAAGCCTACTGCACTGGGCCATGTCCCAAGGGAAGAACTTAAAATGGCATTTCAGAAGGCCTTGGCTGCTTTACTTGATTTTCCCTGTGCTCTTTTTCTTATCACTGCCTTGGCCAGACTTCGAAAATTAATAGTTTTGGCTTAAAATCAGATGACTGGTGTGAAAGCATCATGTTCCTCTCTGATAACTCCTGCCATCCCTGTTCTTTTTGTTTTTCCAGGTATGTCCTCACGAGAACTTTGCGCTTAGCAGATGGACCAGATGAAGTCCACCTCTCAGCAATCGCAAAATTGGAGCTTGCAGACCAAGCCAGAAGCCTGAGGGCCAAGATGTAAGGAGGCGACACCCTCTCACCCCTAACAACTGCGTGGGCTCCAGAATTTGAATCACATTCTGTTTCTGTAGCAGTTTGAGCAGCGTAATTACTCATTTTCAGTAAAGATTTGAGGATCTCTTTTGATCAGTGGGTTTAATCATTTCAAGGGTCACACAAGATTAAGTTAAATAAATTCTAAAATGGTTATTCAGTCTAATACCTAACTGTTTACTAGTTGAGTGTTTAAATACTAAATGTTAAAGATAATGAAATAAATTGGAGAGCTAAAGCATAATATTTTTACTCTTTGATTCTCAAGAATTGCTCCACTTAAATATTCAAGAAATATTTAATCATTACTTCATAAAAAACATGGTGGGATCTCCTTTTTAACACCTGTTTTAGGGTTGGTTTAATACTGTGGCGTCATTGGAGAAAAATGCATGACCAATGATGGGTCATTTTAGAGTTCATATAACCAGAAGCTTCATATTCAACAAAACATTTATACATAAAATCTGAATGCAGTTTAAACTTTACTAGAAAACATGGCATATTATGAGAAAATCTATATATATAAAAGCGTAATATGCAAATAGACCGGATGGCAGAACGACCAGTCACTATGATGTGCACTGACCATCAGGGAGCAGACGCTCAATGCAGGAGCTGCACCCAACAGGCAGGCTCCGATAGCCCAATGGGGAATGTAGAACTGGGGGTGGGGGGCGGCGCCAGGCCAAGGCGGGTGTGAGCGAGCAGGGCCCCCGGTTGCCCCACACACAGAGGGCAACCGGCGGGGGACAGAGCCGGCTACCGGCAGCGGGGAAGATCAGCCCTGATCGCACGCCAGGCCTAGGGACCCTACCTGTGCACAAATTTCGTGCGCCGGGCCTCTGGTGTAATTATAAATAATATGTTGATGGGATAGTGAATAGTTTAAGGTACAAGAAAGTTACTTAATTTTGAGATGAGATTAAAGACAGTCTGCTCTGAATGCCACCCTATTGAGAGCAGACTTCCTGGTGGCCCTTCAATCAGCTCTGTTCAGTATGGCAGCAATTGGCCACATGTGACTCTCGAGCACTTGGCCTGTGACTAGGATGACCGAGGAAATGTTTTATTTTTTTAAATTCAAATCAATTCTTAACTCAGTTACTAGAAAACTTTCAAGTATGCTTGGAATAACTTGGTAAGTGAATGGGTTTTTCAAATGTAAATTTCATGAAATTTAAATACAGAGCAAGTATTTTGAATGAAAATTTAGCCTCTGAATTAAGAAATAGACTAAGTATAGGCTATGACCAGTGTTGCTCAGTGGTTATGCCCTGGGACTGAAAGGTCTTGGGTTTGATTCCCAATGTAAGGCACATACCTGGTTTGATCCCGCATGCAGGAGGCAACCAATCTATGTCTCTCTCCCTCCCTAAAATTTAGTGGGAAAAATGTCCTTGGGTGAGGATTTAGACTAAGTGTAAAATACACACAAAATTTTGAAGACTCAATAATAAAAACATTTACTTTTTTCATAGTAATGCTTTTAAATTAATTTTATCTGTTTTATCTTTTTAGTGTGAAAGCCATTGGAATAGTAACTGTCAAGTTTTTAAATTTTCAAAGGAAAGTACTTCTAAAAACTATAAAACTGTTTTTTTGGAAAGCTTACCTGTAACATGAATTTATTGATGTCCGGCAATAAGACCTGCATTCTGGTTCCTTGTGTGTCACGTGGGCTTCTGAAACATTTGCCTTTGACCCTTGACCTCTCTGCACATTTTTCTTTCTACACACTGGAATTAACTTTTAAACCTTAGGACCATTACCATCTAAGTGCAGCAGTTCTCAACCTGTGGGTCGCGACCCCTTTGGGGGTCGAACAACCCTTTCACAGGGGTCGCCTAAGACCATCGGAAAACACATATATAATTACATATTGTTTTTGTGATTAATCACTATGCTTGGGGGTCACCACAACATGAGGAACTGTATTAAAGGGTCGCGGCATTAGGAAGGTTGAGAACCACTGGCTAAGGGTTTATTGTGACAATCACTGAGGCCATATAGAAGCAACTGACATTTGTGAACCACAATGAAGTACTTTAAAACAGCGGTCACCAACCGGTGGCCCGTGAACCACTGGTGGTCCGTGAGGTCCGAAAGGTTGGCGACCGCTGCCTTAAAGATATCCTTACCACGTTAAACGCCCAGCCTGTTTTGTCTTCCGGACGGAAAGTATAGTGTCAGTCACCGATGACCGACAGGGCGCTTAATTTGTTAACTAAAGTGGATAAAATCTTAACCCCTACCTTTACTTCATTCAGATAAAATGTGATGAACAATATAGTAAGGGTTGGTTTGAAAGGGAAAATTCCAGTCTCCAAAGGATAAAATAAGATCAAGCAACCCTTTGCCTCAATCGCGGTGACTAACAGTAAATATAGGAGCCTCATAGGGATTTCTAGGATCTCCTCAGGCTGACGCCAGGTGTCACTATGCAGCGAAGTTCGCCTTGCATCTGAAATCAAATGGTTTTTAAAATAAGAAGTTACTCTATGATACCCATATGGGAAGGAGAGAACTCACTGTCAGCACTTTGCCCTCCAGGATTTGTGTGTGATCAGCAGCAGAGAGGAGGGGCCTGGTAATGTCTGACAGGGAAGTTACCATGAGGCTCCACACAGTGTTACAGAAGGCGTGGCAGGGCTTGTCCAGGGAGTCGAGGTAGTTCACATGTTAACCTTGGAGAACACACAATAGGAAGTTCAGCTAATGCTGGAGGAGCCGTTTCCTCAACAGCTTCCCCAAGGTCATATCACCCAGCTCTTCCCTCAGTTGTGGCCTATTCACACGTCACAGGCCTGCTCATATTCTATCCAAGAGCAGCATTTATGTACATTGATAGATAGGTTGTGTAACATTTGCAAAAAACCCCACTTTTTTCATTCTTTAATTAAGCTACAGCAATTGCTGGGAAGTTCAGAAGGAAGTTACTTCTTACCCAGGCTTCTGAAGGGATAAATTAGTGAAGGTCTTAAATACATTTCACTTTATAAAACTTTTTTAAAGAAAATGTATTCATGAACAAATGCCCTGTTTTAATCAAGCCAGGTAGCCTTGGCCCAGCTTCACACTTTCACTGACACTTCATGATCCCTCCCCCAGGAGAAAGGGGGTACAGCCCAATCAGAAAAGATCTCCCCTACCTTGGCCGGTGTGTTCAGTGGTTGGAGCATCAGCCTGCCCACCAAAGGGCCATGGGTTTGATTCCCAGTCTAGGGCACATACTCGGGTTGCAAGTTCAATCTCTGGCCCTGGTCGTGGTGCATGCAACAGGCAACCAATAGATATGTCTCTCTCAAATTAATCTCTCTCTCACCCTTCCTCTCTCCCTTCCACTCTAAGAATCAATGCAAAAAATATCCTCAGGTGAGGATTAACACACACAAAAATAGGTGTACCCTGACATTTTGAGAAGACTGCTCACTTTTTTTGCATAGTGGAGGGTCCCCTGTCTGTGGAACCATACCTGATCTCTAGTAGGCACTCAATAGGGGATGACTGAATGACAACTTGTGGGCTTACCAAAGCCATCTCCAGTGGCTTTTCCATAAAAATGACCTGTCTTGGCTCAAAGATCCACAAACCCTGAACAAGAAGCATCTGACCTGGACATGCCACATACCTCTTGCTTAGTGGCCCCAGGCCCAGCACTAGCAGCAGCCGGCTTCGGTGCACAGCTTGGCCTCTCCTGGGTTCCTGCAACCCCAGCATGAGTAGCAACCATCTTTATATCACTCTGTAGCTCAGACCAGGTGGTGCCGGGTTTGATTCTGGTCAGGGGTGCATACCTGGGTTGCAGGGTCCTTCTCACCTGAGCCCTGGTGGGGGCGCATGCAGGAGGCAGCCAATCAATGTGTTTCTCTCACATCGATGTTTCTGTCTTTCCCTCTCTCTTCCACTCTCTCTAAAAATCAATTGAAAAAATAGGAGGATTAAAAAGTAATAAAATTATGTAAAATTACTAAAAAATTTTTTTAAAAAATAAAAAGTATGAATGAATGAATGATGAGCATGGATGTTCTCCTGATTTGCAATCGCTGAGAGGAAAAAGCATTTATCAGTCTGCAAAAGAACAAAGCAGAAAGCCTGAACCCCAGCCCCTGATCACAGAGGCTGGGCAGCAAGACCCAGAATGGGGTACAATTAAGTGGAGGAAAACTGGGGCTGAGATAGGACATTGGTGTCCCCAGCAGTGGCGGGTACACAGCAGTTTGAGCAAATAAGTAGATGAAGTAGATCTTTAATGAGTATTTAACAATCCAGGGGAATGCACATCTACTTTTTAAATTTTTCCTGGTGCTGTAATCAGCTCTAGGTACTGAGGGAAGTCAGGTAACCTAAGAAAAACAAAACCATTCTTGGTGATGGCTAGAATTTTCCAATTTCCCAAATAAACAGGATTCTGGGAAGTGTCCTCGCTTAATTCAAGGCAGCCAAAGAACACGTAGGATTTATGATCCTGCCACAGTATTTTTGTTTTTCTCTTTTCAGTATCTGATTGTGGTGATTTATAAAATTTACTCACTGGCCAAGACAACCTAAAGCCATACTTCTCCACCCTGGCTGAGCACCCGAACCCCCAGGGAGCTTGGCATGGACCCAGCCCGGGTGTTGTGACATGAGCGGTAATAAGATGTACCAGGGATTCTGGTGAAACGAGGCTTAAGGGTGGAGACTCCTTGCCAAATCCTAATCAGGTCTGTTAGGATGTTTGACTGCCAACAGCAGGAAGAGATGGGCTAATGTGAGCCAAAGGGAATCTGTTAGGTGGGTGTGGAGTTGGAAGCTAAGGAGTCTAGGGGGTCTCACCCAGACACTGGGAGGGAGAGCGACCCCTTCAGGGGCTCACCTTCCTCTCACCTGCCCACCAGTTCTGTCCTTGGCTTGTCTGCTCAGGCTCTGAGGAGCATCTGGTTGCACAAACTCAGCTTACAGGTCCGAGCTGGCCTGTTCTGGAATAGGAAGAGAGGAGAGAAATATAACGCAAGCCACATGGGTGATTTACAGTTTTCTAGTGCCACATTAAAAAAGTAAAAAGAAATGTGCGGAATTTTAATAATGTATTTTATTTAACCTAATATGTCCAAATATTATTTCAACATGTAACCAATATAAAAAATTACCAATAAGGTATTTTATACTTTTCCCTCCAAATCCAGAGTATGGTTTACATTTATAACACATCTTAATTTGGAAGCTGAATTTTCAAATGGAAATACTTGAACTATAAAAAGTTAATAGGCCTGGCTGGTGTGGCTCCGTGGTTGAACATCGACACATGAACCAGGATGTCACAGTTCGATTGCAGGTCAGGGCACATGCCTGGTTGCAGGCTCGATCCCCAGTAGGGGGCATGTAGGAGGCAGCAGATCAAGTACTCAGTGGTCACCTGTGGCCAGTGGCTATGGTACTGGACAGCATGACTGTCTCTTTAACAGTTGCAGAAGTCACCAGGATACCCTCTCCCCAAAGTCACACTCAGTGGGGGAAAGGCTTGGGCATTAATAGAAATGGAAAAAAATGGATGCTAGCAGCCAAAACCAACTGTTGCACAGTGATTTTAAATCTTTCATGGTTTTATCTGGGGAAGGAAAAAAAGTGAACTCCAGTACATTTCCTGTATTTAAAAAACAAAACAAAACTCAGCACAACAAGGAATTCACTGCTAAGTGTTTTGAGTTTACCAGGGATCCTAGTTTACCATTCCTGAAGATTATCTGGGGGGAAACTGGCATTTGTTCAGGGCGGTCAGGGTTTCCAAATGGAAACAAAAGGGTGGCTCTAATACATAGGAGAAGAGTATTAACTCAGTCTCTTAGGGTTACGTGGTTGACTTCTGAGCCAGAGTCCTCGCAGCTTGGTGGGAATGAATAATGATCCTGTCATGGAAAAAGGAGGCATTCTTTATAAAATTCAAAATTGTGATCATCAATTATTCTCTCCCACCCATCCTCTGCAAATTTGTTTATGATGAGATTTTTGGCTTCAGGGTAAAGGGTCCCCAAATGGCTTAATTGCTGCATTTCATTCCTTTTTAATCCGTCTCTGTCTCCAAGATGCTAAAGTTCACTACCAGGGGCGAAGCCATGAATCCCTTAACATGTATTGATTTTTTAAAACTTCGTTTTATTTTTAATCAAAGATGTACATGTCAGAGTTCAACAGTCAAATCACCATTCAAAGTCAGTGATGAAAAGCATCAGCAGTTCCTCCTCCCCACCCTCCCCAGGCTGATTTCCCGTCCCACAGGCAACTTTAAACACGTTAGATACGCTTGGCTATCTACTTCTAAGTAATGCAACGACGCCACTGCTCATCTCCGTTTCTCTTCCAAAAACATTTCAAATCTTCAGAAAAGTTACAGGCAGAGTATAATTGTTACAGAAGGCAGCTTGTTAATATTAACAAAAGAGAAGGAAGCCAGACACTAAGATGGATTAACTAGGAAGCTAGTTCCACAGAAACTCCAGGGAATAGCAGCATTGCCCCGCCAAGAGGGGACAACCTGTCCGCTCCTCCAGATTAATGGCGGGGGGGGGGGGGGGGCAGTAAACAATGTGGGGAAAATTCCTCTGCTGAGGAATGCACAGTGGAAGCCAGAAGGGAAGCAAAACTATGAGGCGGGTGCAGTAGGAGCCAAAATGGTGACCACAAAGGGAAAATCTGGTAAAAAGCCCAGATAAGGGCACAAAACCCTGGAAGACCCCAGAAAGGGACTGGAAGACATGGAGAAACGAGGTTTGACTGTATATGGTTATACTGTTATACTGCTTCTCAGTGATTGTTGTTACAGCCATTACTGATTTCCTTTGTTTTCAAATAACCAATCCTTTTAATTGATTAAAATTACAACAGTAGGCTATTACATGAAAAGGAATCATGCAGATGTTCTAAATGTTGACAGTCTCTGTGCAGTTTCCAATTTTGGTACTTGGGTATCAGGGTTCTCTCCAGCGAGTCATCTCTTGATTATTTTAATTTCTTATTTTAGAAAATTCATGTGGTCTTTCTTCTCCTCCCACAAAGTTACATACTCTCTCTCACACACGCTATTTTTCACTCTCCCAATATAATCACACTAGAGGCCTAGAGCAAGAAATTCGTGCATTAAGGGGGAGGGGGGTCCCCTCAGCCTGGCCTGCACCCTCTCATAGTCTGGGACTCCTTGAGGGATATCCGCCTGCCAGCTCAGACATCCCTCTCACAGTCTGGGAGCCCTTGCTCCTTACCACCCATCTGCTCACTGCTCCTTAGCGCTGCCGCAGGGGCGCGAGAGGGCTGATGCGCTTGCCAGCCATGAGCCCAGTTTCTGGATGAACTCACTGATCACCAGAAGGCAGCTCCTGCATTGAGCATCTGCCCCCTAGTGATCACTGCGCATCATAGCAACCGGTCATTCTGGTCGTTCTGCCGTAAAGGTCGCTTAGGCTTTTATTATATAGATTATATAGAATAGCACCCTACTTATGTACGTGTCAGTCAGAACTTTACCTTATTGTGTCGTCTGTACTATGATTATTTTGCTGACTCTTCCAAACTCTTCTCTCAGGTACATCAATGTCCTTCCTCTAAGTATATTCAAACACATAGTTGTTTACCAATTTTATCCTCTTGAAGAATTTGTTTCCAGAGCTTCTGACCTGCTCCAGTCTGGTCTGGTCATGCTCTCAGTCAGCTGCAAGCTGTTGTCTTCACTTAGGATCTCATCTCACCACTATTTGGAGAATCCCAGCTTCTTTTCTTGACTGCCTTGCTTTAGTGGAGAACATCCCTCAGGAGTTTCTTACAAAACATTCATGGAGGTAAATCTGAGACCTTGTGCATTTGAAATGTCAATTTTGTCCCCTCACTCATTGGTAACTTGGCTGGACCTAGAATCTGGGCTGGGAAATCATTTTCCCTAGACTCTGAAGGCATCGTGCACTCTTCTCACTTTCAGTGTTGAGAAATCCAGTGTTATTCTGCTCTTGTTCCTGTCTAGGAAATGCTCTCCCCTCCTCCTGACACACCCTGGAAGCTGTAGGGACTTCTTGTTTTCATATTGTAACATTTCACAATGACCTGCATTTGTACGGGCTTATTTTCATCCATTGGGCTGGGCACTCAGTAGCATACTCCTCCTTTCTCGGAAAGTTTTTGAAATTTTCAGTGTGTCCTCCACCCATTTAGGCAGCTTGGGCTGCTATACCAAAATTCCAAAAACTAGTGGCTTAAAATAACAAACATTTATTTTTCAAAGTTCTGGAAGCTGAAGTCCAAGATCTAGGTACCAGCAGGTTCAGTATGTGTCCAGGGCTCTGTTTCCAGTTTCCAAATGCTGCTCCCTCACTGTATTCTCACAGAGCGCTTTCTGGGGTCCCTTTTATGAGCACACTAATCCCATTCATGAGGATTCAACCTCCACCAAAGGCCCCACCTCCTAATACCATCATCTTGGGGGTTAGGATGTCTATACATAGTTTTGGGGGGCACTTTCAGTCCATAACATCTCCTTCTCAAAACTTGAACCTCTTCCTAGATCTAGATTTTTTGCATAATGGGCCTCTAGGACCAGGCCTCTCATTTAACTTTGTCTCCTCTTTTCCCACTTGTATCTTGTTACTCTGCTTCGGGAAATTTTCCTCAACTTCATCTGTCTTCCATAATTTTTTTAAAAGATGTATGACTTTTTAAAAAATATATTTTATTGATTTTTTACAGAGAGGAAGGGAGAGGGATAGAGACCTAGAAACATCAATGTGAGAGAAACATCGATCAGCTGCCTCCTGCACACTCCCTACTGGGGATGTGCCCGCAATCAAGGTACATGCCCTTGACTGAAATCGAACCTGGGACCCTTCAGTCTGCAGGCTGACGCTCTATTCACTGAGCCAAACTGGTTAGGGCTATGACTTGTTTTAATTCTTGGAAAAAGTATTCTTAAGTGGCATCCTGTTGGTTCTTGTGGATGTAATGTTTAACCCTTAAGTGTATTAACGATAGCATTCTTTTCCAATGTTTTCTTCTTCATTGTCTTTTCTCCAAATCACCGTTTTTCCTTCTCTCTCTTTTGCCCCTGTTGGAACTTCTACTCTCCTGTCTGGAGGCACACACTTGTGTGCTTTCACCCTAAGGCCTGATTTCAAAGGTTTTCCACCAGGTTACGCTGCTCTAGAAAGTCCCTATCCCTTAAAGGATGCGGTTTCATCCAGCTCTGTAACAACTGATCAAGTTTTTTTGCTCTAAACCCAAGCAGCACATAAATACTCTGAACTCATCTTGATCTTTTTAAGGCTGACAAGATAGTCCCTAGCCAACTCTTACATTTAAAGCCAGGAAATGGCTCCAAACCAGACACATGGCTACAAAGGGCTCTTTTGAGGCCTGTAAGATATTAAAGTGTGAGACTGGGGTTTGAGCCTGAAGTTCTAGTTGAAGCAACCTCAATGAATTTATGCGCAACTAAATATTTGTAGAATTGCTTCCATATGACCTTTCTTTTTGAAGACAATGACTCATTCCTTCACTAATTTAAGCCACATCTTCATAAACTTTGGCCTGAAATAAGATGACTGAGGATATGGGTTCCTCCTTCCTGCTCACAGACACTGCCAGACTCGCAGGGGCCAGGAAACGAGGCACATGTTCCTCACAGACATTAGATTTTATATTTACGGCCGTTGGAGAACAACTGGAAACACAGGAACTGCATTAACCTTGTTATATAAACCATATACCTTCTTAATGTTAAAAATGTAAACATAAGCATTAATTCTTATTTATATATAACTAGAGGCCCGGTGCACAAAAATTTGTATATTTACGGCAACAACTGGAAACACAGGAACTGCATTAACCTTGTTATATAAACCATATACCTTCTTAATGTTAAAAATGTAAAAATGAGCATTAATTCTTATTTATATATAACTAGAGGCCCGGTGCACAAAAATTTGTGCACTCGGGGGGCGGGGGGAGGGGGGTCCCCCAGCCTGGCCTGTGCCCTCTCGCAGTCTGGGACCCCTCAGGAGATAACGACCTGCTGGCTTAGGCCTGCTCCCGGGTGGCAGAGGGCAGGCCCAATCCCTAAGTGCAGCCCCTGGTCAGGCTCAGAGCAGGGCCGATTGGGGAGTTGGGGCGCCGCCCCGTCATGCACAGAGCAGGGCGGATCGGGAGGTTGCGATGCCACCCTCACTCACGCTCAGGGTGGGGCCGATTGGGGGGTTGGGGCACCGCCCCCTGTCACACTCAAGGCAGGGTCGATGGGGAGGTTGCGG
>NW_005356674.1:5601266-5657061 GCF_000412655.1 Myotis brandtii
CAGCAAGCAAGCCTCATGCTCGCTTCAGTGCCGGCCGCCATCTTGGCCGACAGTTAATTTGCATATACTCACTGATTAGCCAATGAAAAGGGTAGCGGTCGTACGCTAATTACCATGTTTCTCTTTTATTAGTGTAGATTAAGACTTTCATTAACATATCTGGGCCTTCCTCTTTTCTTGCAAAGTTACTTCCTGGATCTACAGGAGACCACTGTGAGGGAGGTATTATGACCCCCATTTAAGGCTACACATTAAGAGACAAACTGCAGCCGAAACCGGTTTGGCTCAGTGGATAGAGCGTCGGCCTGCGGACTGAGAGGTCCCAGGTTCGATTCCGGTCAAGGGCATGTACCTGGGTTGCGGGCACATCCCCAGTGGGAGATGTGCAGGAGGCGGCTGATTGATGTTTCTCTCTCATCGATGTTTCTAACTCTCTATCTCTCTCCCTTCCTCTCTGTAAAAAATCAATAAAATATATTTAAAAAAAAAAAAAGAGAGACAAACTGCAGTCAGGATGGCCCCCCCACTCGAGCCCACGCTGGCTCCGGCATAACTAGCTACCTCTCCCTTGCTCTAATTTAAACAGACTGGATGACAAGACCACAAGTGAGACACAGAATTCAACTCTTAAATCCACACAACCACTTGAAAAAATGACAATAGCCAACACAGTAGCTGTCCAGTGAATTAATCAAAATTATACTTTTTTTGTCAGATTGGCAATGAATATGTATGTTGGTTATACCACAGACTTTTTGTAGTGTGCCATGAAATGAAAAAGGTTGAAAACCACTGGTTTAGATTACAAATTTTATGTTCTGTGTATTTTATCACATTAAGCAATTAAAAAAAATAGATTCAGAAACTAGACTGAAAAAGATGGAACATTTTTAACTTCAATAAAGATACAGATGACGCTTGAACACCACCAGAGTTAGGGCACCAACACCCCACACTGTTGAAAATGTGTAACTTTTGACTCCCCCAAAATTTTACTAATAGCTTACTGTTGACTGTAAGCCTCACCAATAACCAACAGATGATTAACATATATTTTGTATGTTATTTGTATTAAAGACTGTATTTTTACAATAAGGTAAGCTAGAGAAAAAATGTTAAGAAAGTCATGAGAAAATATAGAGTATCATATTTATTGGGACTGTAAGTTTATGTCATCTGTTCACAGAATGAATCATGTTAGTACCGTCTTTTTCCGTGTGCAAGATGCTATATTTTTCTAAAATCGTTAGACTGAAAATTGAAGGGTGTCTTATACACGAAAGTCAGCTGAGGAGGCAGCCCCGTGGGTGCGTAGCTGCTCATACCTTGTCAAACAGGCTTCCTCCAATCACGAACCTTATTGTTACTGATGTCAGCTGATGCCGTAATTGGAGGTGGAGTTGGAGAGTGCACAGAAACAACAGGGACCAGTGCATTCTGAGCCCATAAAGATGTTAAACAATTAAAAGATAAATGCTGGTAAGTGATTGTCTTACTCTGCAAAATTCAAACTGAATGTAATCAACTCTGCAAAAGAGCATGGAAATAGAGCTGCAGAGAGACAATTTGGACCTCCTCCCACTGAGTGTATGATCAGACAGTGGAGAAAACAGGAAGAACAACTCCTTAAGGTGCCAAAAAAAGAAGGCCTTAAGAGGAAAACCAGTAAAATGGGCAAACTTGGAGCAGAGGCTTAAGACTTGGATTATGGAGCAGCACCAGAGTGGCTTATGTGTGTCAACCAAGCTTATTCAATGTTTAGGCAAGAATGTTCACAAGCAAAATGAACATTGTTGATTTTACAGGAAAGGCAAAATTTCACAAGAGAAGGGTTGGCCATGAGAACACGAATAAAGTCAGCTCAGAAAATGCCACCAGTGTATGAGGATGATCTCACATATATAGACAGTGACTCAGAAGATAGCAGTGATACAATAGAAATTTAAGAAGTTGGTATGTCTGGAACTAACAGTGATGAAGAGAGCAATGATGCAACAGAGGCTGTATAAAGTGATATGCTGCATAATATCATAGTACTGGTATGTAAACATTACCTGCGGTAATTACTAAATAAAAATGTGTTCTGTTTTATGTTTAAAATATTGATTTCTTAATTTTGGGTTGAAAAAATGGAGGGCGTCTTATTCGTGGGGGCTTCTTACACATGGAGAAATATGGTACATGTCCTAGCCGGTTTGGCTCAGTGGATAGAGCGTCGGCCTGTGGACTCAGGGGTCCCAGGTTCGATTCTGGCCAAGGACATGTACCTTGGTTGCAGGCACATACCCAGTAGGGAGTGTGCAGGAGGCAGCTGATCGATGTTTCTCTCTCATCGATGTTTCTAACTCTCTATCCCTCTCCTTTTCTCTCTGTAAAAAAAAAAAATCAATAAAACATATATATTTTTAAAAATATGGTACATCAATATTGTTTTACATGATACAGAACACTGTAGATCAGTGATTCTCAACCTTCTGGGCCTTTAAATACAGTTCCGCATGTTGTGACCCAACCATAAAATTATTTTCGTTGCTACTTCATAACTGTAATGTTGCTACTGTTATGAATCGTAATGTAAATATCTGATATGCAGGATGGTCTTAGGCGACCCTTGTGAAAGGGTCGTTTGACTGCCAAAGGGGTCACTAGCTGTAGATGTTATACCTTTTACTAACACAATATCAAAAATTAAAAGATAATGTGAAAAAGAAATTTACACTTATTCACAGGTATAACAATTACTGAATTAATAATGAAGAAACAGCAATATGATTTCTTTATGGTAGCCTAGGGTAATCAATGCAACTGCTCACGACAGCCTATATAACAATGAAAGCATCGTTGTAAAATTCTCATGGCACACAGTAGTACAGTCCATCACACTGTAGTATTGGGAACATTGTTATATTAAAAAAACAAAAAAGAAAACACCTGTGATGATACACTGATATGCAGTTCCTCCAATTAAAGAGAGTATGGTAGTGTAATTCTTTGAAAGCAAAGTTATGAAATAAGAAAACTAACACAATATTAATTTTATATATAACATCACTCACCTTGCCTACGTATGGTAAGCTATCCACTCTCATACACATCTTGTGCTTGATGTTCTACACAATGAAAATACTTCGGACATGAAGACACAAAGCCTCACATAGTTCCTGCCACATGAAGACACACAAAGCCATGTTGAACAGGCTGAGGAGGAGGAAGAGGCCGGCGGCTGCCTCTCAGGTGGGCGGCAGAGGTGGAAGAAACTGAGGAGGTACAAGAGGAAGTGGGAAGGGCAGGCACACTCGGTTTAAGTTTACATAAATACATGGCAATTTCTGTCTCACTTTATTCACTTCTCTAAAAATGTTTCTATGTGCTACCAACCTCCACCATTTGCTTTTGTTTCAGTGCCTGTATCATAGAAGGGTCCATGTCGTAAAAGCCAAAAGCAGTCTTGAATAATCAGAAACCTTCTGCCTGGCTGATAACAACTGTTTTCTGGCTGCTGCTTCTGTCTTCTTCCTCGTCGTCTGGCCCTGGCTCAGAAACACTCAACTCCATTGAGTCGTCTGTGAATTCTTCTGGTGTGCAGTCTATGAGCTCTTGAATTTCTCCAAGATCCACATCCTGAAACCCTTCACCACCCACCTTCACCAATTCCACAGTCTGTCATGATTTCCTTGATTGGCTTTGTCGTAAATCCTGTGAAGTCATGCACAGCATCAGGGCAGTTTCTCCAGCAGGAATTATTGTTTCGGGCTTGATGGCTTTCATTGCTTTCTCTATAACAATGATGGCATCTTCAATGGTTAATCCTTCCAGACTTTCATGATGTTCTAATGGGGTTCTGGAGCCAGAAGATTAAGACTCAAAGCCATGTGTAAAAAAGGGCAAGACCAAACTCTAGTGTGGATAAACTATGAAGGGACACAAGGAAGAATCAGACAGGTGGTCATTTTTGGAGGGAGAGGCTGTGATTTTGATGAGGGTTGGCAAGGTTCTTGACCTGGGTGACGGCTTCAAGGGTGGTTTGCCTTGTAGTGATTCATTAATCTGTCCAGTGAGATTTTTCTGTATCTGTTTTTTACAATAATAAAAAAAAAGTTTAAAAACAAAAACTCAGCTTCCCCAGTCTCATGCATTTGCTGAAGATTGCTGCTTCCTTAGGAGAGGAGCTCAGAACACAGACGTTGATGGCAGGAAAAGTAGTTTTGATTTCTTACTCTGTTACTAATTGTGAGATTTTTGGTAAATTGCTTTGCCTCTCTGAGCTCAATGCTCTTCACCTGGAAGATGGGAATTATATCATTATCAAGCCCAGAGGTTTGCTCTGAGGATTAAATGAGGTTATGCATGTATAACACTTCATACGATGCATGGCATACAGTAAATGTTTAATAAAGATTAATTATTGGCATTCAAACATCAATGTTTATAGATTAATTTAATGGGCCTTTAAGTATCATTAAATAGACTATATATATATATATATATATATAGTATCTAACTATTTAAGGAAAAAATATTTGTATTATGTTCTCCAAAACACCTACTCCTCCCACCCAAGTTAGCTGTTGCAATCTCTTCCCGTGAACATATATTTATGACAAAGTATTATGGAAACTAAAACCCTACTTATATATGAAAATACTTACATGACTTCATAATCTTTGAGAGATGATAAATCAGATGGAAACTTGAATTAGCAATTTATGGTAGGACGAGGTCTCCAGCCCAGCTCTTTTCACACACTGACTGGAACAAATGGGTTCTTGCTTTCAAAGGCAACCTGGAAGTCTGGGTATTTCCTCATTCTTTAAGAAGCATTTGTATATATTTTACATGTTTATGTGTTCTTGTAGTTTTGATCACATTAGAAGATCTACATGCTGAAATTGGTGTCATTTAAAACAGCCTCTCACACTTTAAATTCTCTCTTAAAAATATTGGAATTAATGTCTCTCACACACATTATTTATTAACAGCCTGACCCATTCCTGAATACTGTATGGAAAATAAATGAGACGCTGTCTATTCCTGGAAAGTTAGTTATGGCTAAAATATTAATGGAATTAGAAATGATCAGTATGTCACTGTGGCTGTATGAGGAGCTGTGAACGTGAGGTAAAGTCTGTTTTCCACCACTGCTAATTCTGTCTCAGAAATAAAGATATATGAGGCAATCCAAGAGAAAAATTAAACTAGAACAAATATATCTCATTAACAAAGCAGTCAATTCCCTTTATTTTAAAATTTTATGTACACATATGAATGATCTGTATAATGTACATTCAATATAGAAAGCTTTATATATTTGATAATGTATAGAACATTTCACAATTACATTAATCTCTTACCGAACATCTTGACATCTGTTTTTAAATTTTTTGCTCAAGCTCCTTTCTCATTCAATTTGGAGCCAGCTGTACATACGATGTGGACTGTGAGCCTCGGGAGGGGACCAGTGAACAGATGCAGGGACAAGCCCTAATAGTGTTCGACCATGAGAGGATAGCCATGTGGACTCGATTCAGAAGAGGAAAATGCCCTTTTCCAGGAACGAGTGACTTAGCCCAGTTTCTGTAGACTGTAGTGCAACCCCACAGTCACACTAATTCAAAAAAAACATTATAAAAATTAGGAAGGTTTTGTCTTTTTGATTCACAGTCTTGTAAACAGATATAAAGGAGCAATGTGCTTACATACATCAAGAAAGAAATTCTTGTGTACCCACTTAGGTTGATCCACAGAGTGCTTTCTTATAGTGTGATACAACTGGAATCTCTGACTTTTCCTAAATAAAAATATTTTCATAGAAAAAAGGAATAACACTGTCATGAAATCAGGAGGAAGGCAGTAAGAGTTTGCTTCAACGTGTCAGCTGGAGGAATGTGGACTGGGCACCGACTGGCCTTTCAGCGTAATGTCTCTCATGAGGATTTCAAGTCTGATAGCCAAGGTCGCCTGCCTCATGGTCTACGGGAGGCGGCAGGTTAGACATGACTGACGAGGATGTGCCTGCGGTAAGGTAGCCAGCAACTCCAGGTCCTGCAAGAGAGAAAGGAAAACACACACCTTCTAGAGAGCAGAGTCACATGGAAACGGGGGCCTTTATAAAATGTCAGAACCCCATCACAAGAAGCTGATGACCTAAGAGAATTACCTCAAGGTACAACTAAGCCTTAACAAATAGCTACAAAAGCCATGAATATGCTGCTGCCTTTACGATGTGACAAAGTTAAAAATGATTCCGAAATTTCTGCTGGACAATAACACTGCTGTGGAAATATGGAAAAATTTCCCTCCTCACATCTGGGAAGTTGTTTTTCAAAAAAAATCCTGGGCACTGAAGGATAGCTATGTCAAATATTAAAAAAATAGGGAGTGTGACAAACAGGAAAGAAACTCAGTCCATCCAAAACTCACACTTGATGAATTTTCCCAACAAAACAAAACACTTCTATCCATCAAGTTAACCTATTTTCATTTGGTGAAAAAAAAAAAAAAGCTATTATAACAAGCAACAGCAAATGAACAAGGTTTGCTCCTCCAAGGTCTAAGAAAAGGCAGGCTCGGGACATGTCTGAGGTCAAAACAAGAGTGCTCCGGGGAGTCTCACGAGTTTAGTTCATGGTCTGCCTGGACTCTCAGGGTCTCTGCTGCATGAAAATGCTCTCCCACCAGCCTTCATCAGGATGTGTCCTGGGAGCATGAAAGGGCTGTAGGCCCTCTACTTTCTCTTAAACATGGCAGACATTTAATCACACCTGACTCTGCACAAACTGTACAGAGTACTTTACTTATAAGAAACACTGTAGCATAATATGAAAACTAAGCAACACTTTAAGCAGAAATTGTAGGAAACAAGGCAAACAGATAGGGAACACTGAAGGGTCAGGACAAGAAAGGCAGTGGAAGGTGGCATGCATTTAGCAAAATGGTTCTCTACCTGCATCAGAGAGCTACACAGAAGTTAGCAAGCTGCCTGGCAGAGCGGTTCTAAAGCCCACTCCTGAGGTGAAGGGGGCTGCTGCCAGTTAGAAGGGAAGGAGAGACACCTGAGGGGAAAAAAGAAATATAAGCAGCAAGGGAAGTTGTGAGGAAGTGCAAACAGCAGAGCAGTTTGATGGGGACTAAAGCATAACAGGGACAGATGCAGGAAAAGGGGCCCAATTCAGACCACCTTGTTTTTCATCCTTACAAGCATTTGTACCGCTGAGCCGACACTATATCTTGCATGTGGCTACTGGGCCAGAGACAACAGCCTGGGGAAGCTGTGACATGCCACGCAGGCACCTAGGTCCTCAAAACCTTCCACTCAGAAATCTTAGAAGAATTTCCCCTTTTACGCCCAGCGAACCTGCCTACCAACCCCTGCCTTCCACCAACCAGGACACGGGCCTCCCACGGCCTGCTCAGGAGAAAGACCTCACCGGTGGTGCAGAATGACAGCACACTGCCCACCACAGCCCATCACCCTATCGCTCTTGGAACCTTAGGCAGCAGTGAGATTACCAGGAAACTAGCAAACAGGTCTCACCAAAGATGTCACCCTTAGGAATAAAACCCTCCAAATGGGTATAAATCCTGAGCACCTATGATTGTGGGCTCAACTTGGTTCCCATCAAACAAGTAGATCATGAGACCAAATCATGACTGGTACGTACAGAAAATGGACTAAGGCTGCGGTCCTCAAGCTGTGGGCTGAGGCACTGGGCAAATGCACAGGGCACTGCTGCAGAGTTTTGATCTGAGATACGGAGGCATCTGCTGGACACCATACAAACAGCTTGCAAGGTGTTGGACATAACTACTTAATAAACTTAACTATTAGCTTTTTTTTTTGTCTTAGGGAATAGATGGAAAAAATGTGAAATGAGAAAGTTTGGGAACCTCTGGGCTAAAATCTAAATTGTGAATGATGGTCTTGAAGGATGATCCACCATACTCTAGCCCTATCACCTGCCTCGTTAGGAAGGCAAATTAATTCCAGAATATTCTGTAAATGAAGTCTGAGACGCTCTCTCCCTCACACCCTGGCCTCCGTGAGGATGAGTCTGGTGTCCAGGGGCTAGGAGTTACAGTCTGGCCACGAGGATGGGACAGAGCAGAGTGCTCTCCAGCGAAAGGCAGGAGGAAAGAGGAGGGGTTGCCAGAAACTCAGCAGCTGGCAACAGTGTGCAAGGCTGTCAGACTCAAAAAGAATGAGAAAAGGTGGAGATGTAACGACTTCCACAAAAGGGAACTGCTCATGATGGAGCAGTGGAAGGAACATGAGCTGTGGTGACAACGAACACGGCTTCTCAGCAGGGAAAACACAAAAAGGAGGCTCTGCCGTAGCAGCGCTGTCTTTCAATGAATTGACACGGACCTCAGGGGTCCTTCCTGATAGCGCTCATACTTCCTAACATTGCCAACATCCTGTCTTAGACAGGAGTTTAAAAAAAGCAAAAGGTAATAAAAACCTACTCTGCAAAGAACTAATGGACTGGTTTGAGGAGAGGCCCAAGAATTGTACCCTCTGTCCCTTTAATGACCTTAGGAAGACAAGTTAACTGTCCCACATGCCTCTAATTAAATAACTATGCACAAATAAAGTTTTTTCCTGTCCAATTCTAGCTCTTACATGTTGACATGCCCGCAGGCTGCAGCAGTGGCCCTCAGAATGGTCATGGTGACACCAGGCCTTTCCAGGCTGAGGTTCAGACCGTCTCCCCATGACTAGCTCTGTGTAAAACCTGCTGCCCCTTGAGCAGTCTAACAACTTCAAAGAAGTTTGTAAACAGCAGCCTTTCTTCGTCCCTAACCGTCCCGTCACTCCCTGCAACTCACAGCTGCTGCTCACACCTCATTTCAGAAGCCACACTGGGATCAAGTCAAAGGAGAGGCACAGACAGGAATCCTTACTCCCTATTCTTTTTCTATAGATATTAGGGGGTTTGTATGAGGGTGAGGACCAAAATGGTTTCTAAAGGAAGTCTAGGTCTCTGAAGATAAACCCCTATCTCTTCTGTGTCAGTAGCAAAGATCATTTGCAGTCTTTTATCCCATCCAGTCAAATAAATGAATGCGAACTAGAATGGAGAACAGAAAGAATGAAAAGAGGCCCCCCTGCAAGGAAGCTTACAATCTACACCTTACTATTTTTAGGCCCAATTTTAAACAAGTTTACACTTAGCGAGAATAAGTCAGAGTTTCCAATCATAACATCCCATATACAAAGTAATGACTGCAATGCCACCAAAATGAGTCTGTAAACTTTAGGAAATAGAGTCTAAAGAGGTAAAGTTTGTGATGTTCCTAACTAGGAGCTATGGCTCTACCCCCAATTTGAAGGAGATGTGGAACAGAGCACGGCCATATTCCAGGGACTTCTCTCCATGGAAAGCAGAGGACGGGGATGGAAAAGTCGAAGGGAAGCCTGTGGCACTCTGTTGCTCAATGTGCAGCCAAAGCACCATGCTTGCAAATCGTAGGCTCTGCTTGTGAATTCTAGTGGTTTAATATTAAAGTGGTCACAGTGGGGAGGGGAGGAAGTTGTATCACAGCCGAGTCTAAAATCAAAACCAAGCAAAACTTCCTCCCAAGTCTGCATTTATGAATACTCAAGATTCAGTCTTCATCATGTATAATCTTCTATACTAGCAATCAGGATGATTAAAACAATTACACTAGTGTGAGAAACACTAGATAATAATCTTTTTTTATCAATTTGCCCACATGATCTCTGATTAGAGGAGGATTCAGTGCTGACATTTTCAAAATATACTGTTGAACCTTGAGAAGTGAGAGGTTAGGAGTACCAACTTCTCTCATGGTTGAAAATCCAAGTACACCTATATCTGTCCCTCCTCATACACAGACCCCAACCTTGACACTGGGCCTTGAACAACATGGGTTTGAGCTTCCAGGATCAAATGAAAACAATCCACGTATAACTGGACCTGCACAGTTCAAACCCACATTATTCAAGAGTCAACTACAACTTCAGGCAGACGGCAAGAACCATCTCATATTCTTAAGGTTAATTTCAACTGAAAACTTTTATACCAGAGCCTATATTTCATTTTCAGCATATACCAATACAATTCTGGGACTTCCTTTTTAAACAAAAGCCAATATGAAAAATGAGTATTGTAAAATTATTTTGCAATTAATATGTCAAATGGACAAATGTCCTGAACTTCAAAACTGTATTACCTTTTGATCCCTAATCAGTAAACATCCTTCCCTGAGATATTTCCTCCCCTGAAATATCTATCCAGAAATATTTAGTAAAAGTACAGATAAATCACTAGAAACGTAGAAGAAAAATATTTCACGTGTAAGTGTACATATCTGAAACTTCAACTTATTTTGACAGGATGAAAGGATGATACTATGTTTCTGATACTGTTAGTTCTGATTAGATATTTTCCCACAATTTATAATCTATAAAAGCTTAATATGCAAATTGTCCCCAGGAGAGATCTATCACGTGCGCTGACCACCAGGGGGCGGTGCGGAACAAAGGAAGGCCCTGTCTGGCAGCTGGCAGCCAGGGGAGACCCTGTCCGGCAGCCAGCAGCCGGGGAAGGGAGGCTCTGGCAGGCAGCCAGAAGGCCCCAAATGACCCTGATCGCTGGCCAGGCCTAGGGACCCTACCTGTGCATGAATTTCATGCATTGGGCCTCTAGTGTTTAATATAAACATTTTAAAATAGCCATGCTCCAAATGTAACCTATGACACCAATAATTACTTTGATTAAAACTGAGCAGAGTCCATGATCCAGTCAGCACACAGCGGGTCACATGCTGTCCAGAGCTGAAACCCAAGGTTGCTGCATGCTCACAGCATCTCCAGCACAGGTCGAGGTTAGTAAAGCCTCCAAATGTTATTTGTGGTCTAGTTAGGGCAAAAGGAAGGTCCAAGTGGCTTCTGCCATGTGTCTTAGGGTAACCAATTAGGTGGGATTTACCTGTGAGGTATCCTGCTGTTTGTGAGTCAGAAATAAATAAATCATGTTTCTGGTCTTTGAAGGCACTCCAGACTGAAGAACGAGACAGGATTTCATTCACCTAGGGAAGGAAAGAAAAATCTTTCAATATAAATAAAGGGCTGGATATTGAAAGACAGAACTAAAGAGAAAAGTAAACTTCCAAGAGAAAAGGAAGAAGGCCAGCTGAGGTGAAATCAAAGATGGACTAAAACCTAGCATCCCTCAAACACTCTATACCTGGTACATCTCATTAAACCAGACACAAAGAAGATCCTAAGTCAGCCTTCCCTCTTGGACTCTATGATTTGAACCTACAAACTACTGATTTGTATGTAATTTGACAGGAAGATTTTCTTGTTATGGTAACAACTGTCTGGCAGTGTGGTATGAGCTCATGAAGGACTCCTGAGGAAGGGACATGGGGAGAAGATGCTACAAACTTGAGCTAAAACTTACAGCTAAAACTCACAACAGTCTTTCAAAGTGCAGGTTGTGACCTATTAGAAGTTTATGAAATCAATTAAGAGGATTGTGATCCACACACTTCAGAAAATAAAATAGGTTCATATAGAAAGCATCAGAGTATCATATGTAAATGGATAAATACTGTTCTGTGACTTATACACACACACACCCCTATATATATAAAAGCCTAAGCAACCGTTTGTTTGACCTCTAAACTGGTAGCCATGACACGCACTGACCACCAGTGGGCAGACACTCAACGCACAGGCATGAAAACATGGAACAGAGTGATGAATCTCAGAGAAAGGAGAGCAGGAAGGGATTAACCAAAGATCTTATATGCATACCAGAGACCCGGTGCACAGATTCTTGCACCAGTGGGGTCCCTGAGCCTGGCTTGTGGGGATCAGGCTGAAACCAGCAGTCTGACATCCCCTGAGGGGTCCCAGATTGCGAGAGGGAACAGGCCAGGCCGAGGTGCCCTACTGGTGTACGAATCTGTGCACTGGGCCTCTAGTATAAGTATAAATAACGTGTGTAAATGTCTACTGATGTAAGATGAAAGAAGTATTTCTTTCTGTGTGACAGATTTTTTTAAAAGTTTAGGATATTCCAATTTGGAGATTATCTTTTTCATATCAATGTCCACATCAAATATTTATTGAGCACTTTGCATGTGGCACCAGTGGACACAAGATGAGAAAGACAGCCTGTCTCTGAAGTGCTTACAGTCTAGCAGGAGAGACAGCACCAGATAATGTCATGGTAAGCATAAAGTAGAGCTGCCCATGGGGCCATGTGTGAGTCCAAGAGATTTCTTTTCCACCTTGGAAAGAAGCAATAGTGCAAGTGATTGGTTGTGAAGGTGGTGGAGGAGCTCCTACTTTGGAAACTATCCTACTTCTCTTCTTCCCTTGGAGTGGAAGGTGGTTGTCAGGGTTACTTTGCTAATTTCATCAACAGGAGTCCTGAGACAGGCCAGGGGAAGACAACTGCCTGCATGTGGCACACAGGAGTGGCTGTGCTTGACATTTAGAGCACCCACAGGCAAGCCTGCCCCTCGCTCCAAATACTTCACATAAACTTATAGTTAATGAGTGCAGCAACACATGCTCTCTCTCCATTAATATCATTTTAAATTGTTCAAATGATGATACTGGTAGAATTGACAATGGCATAAAAATGTTTCTTTAGTTGGAACACATAAACAGTGAATAGGTTCCTTAAAGGAAAGCTCTAAGTCAATTTAAAACTATAAAAAATATTGGTAGGTAAAAACAATCCAAATGTCCATCAACAGATGAACGGATAAACGAATTATGGCATATATACACAATGGACGATTACTCAGCCTGAAAAAGGAAAGCACTGACTGATACATGCTACAACATGGATGAACCTCAAGAACATATACTAGTAGTAAGTGACAGGAGCCAGACACCAAAGGTCACACAGATTCCACTTACATGAAATAACTGAAACAGAACTCATAGAAAACAGAATGGGGCTCCCAGAGGCTGGCGGGAGGGAGAAATGAGGAGTCACTGCTTAATGGGAACACACCAATTAATTGTTCACTTTAAAATGGTTAATTTCATGTTACCTAAATTTTACCTCAACTTAAAGAGAGAGAGAGAGAGAGAGAGAGAGAGAGAGAGAGAGAGAGAGAGAGAGAATTAGTAGATAGGGCTATGCAGTAACACTGAATGAGGAACTCCTCAGAAGCAACTTAACCAATGAAACCAAAGAGGAAAATTAAATTACTGAACGGGCTTGAAATCAGCATATGCATGAAGTATATCTATGTAACAACAAAAAAAGAAAACCAACACTTTATATGTGCTAATAAAGAAAAAAGATGAAACTAAAATGATGCTCTGTATCTTTTACATGGCATTATGGGATGTTTCATGAATGTGATTATCACTATCCAATAACAACTCCTAGAACTCAAAGTTAAACTTCATCAGTACTAAATACTCATTAGTCTTCATTGCTGAAGAATTTCAGCATTTTTCTTCCTGAAATGGACAACAAGCTGTTACTACATAGAAAAAGAATCTTCCTGGGCGACTACAGGAGTGTCTGTCTGGTTTGTGTTTTTTCACTAGTTAGGAGAGAGCCATGCGAGTCCATCCTTGGTCTTCTGATCAGCTTGTAACAGCCAACAGAACCACCCCTGTGAGTGGAACTCGAGCCAAGACCCTGGGCTTTGAGAAGGCCTTGCTGTAACTGGCAGATCAGTCACCCTGTGCAGACTCACCTGTTCTCCATGCTGCAGGCTTCGAGTCATGGCCTTGAGGGCTTTAACAATCTGAGCCTTAGTGGCTGCTGGACTGTCCAGATTTTCGAGGCCAATGCCTTCAAGTAATTTCAAGAGGTATGGGACCAAATCTGCTTTCAGGGCCTAGAAGACAATATAATATTAAGTATACATATAGGCTGAAAAAATGTAAACCATCCACTGAAGAAATAATTTCACCCCCGGGGCCATACCTGCGTTATGTTAATGCCAGGTGAAGAGTTTTTAAGTATTTAATGATAATGGCATTCTTATTCAGTAAGATTTTAATCCAGACCATCAACTACTCTAAATACACATTTTATTTAATCTTCCCATAATGACATAGGCACAATTATTTTTACTGATGGAAAACAGTCAGTGCACCGAGGGTGAAACATGCTGATAGTCACAGAGCCAGCAGTGACTGAATCTAGAGCTCTATGTACAAAGGCAAATCCGAAGCTTTCATCCCTCCACTGGGCTGCCTCCTCCACTGACACTACACTAACAGGCAACAATGTTTGAAGTATCTTAATATCTTTTTCTTAAAACATCAACCTTTGCAGTCATCATACATTTCCTATCAGCCTAATAAAAGTTAAATAACACTCTGGTTTCACAAACTTTTCGATGCCCATTCCAAAACTCAAAGGTTAGAGGTGGAAGTAATTAACATTAGTGAGTACACCTTTTTACCATTATTATTCTAGTAACAACCCTGTGAGGTAGTCATAACTTTATTTTACAGATGCAGAATCTGAGCATGGTGAGGTTAAGTATCATGCCTGAGGTCACAGAGCCATCAAGTGGTAGAACTAACTCATGTTCTTTCCAGAACAAACCCTCCAAGCCAATTGTAACTGAGATGAATCCAGTACCTCTAACTTGCCTAAATGAAGGTGGGTAGGGAGGAAGAGATTTGAGAGGAAAGGGGGCTGGGAAAATAGGAAGACCACATAAAAAAGATGCAGGGCCTTGTATTCAGGCTAAGGATGTCAGATGCCACTTGGTCACCTGGCAGATATTGAGAAATTGTTAAAAGGTTTTACGATAAAGAGTGACCCAGTTATATTAAGAGTTATATTTTAGGAAGATCACTGTCAGAATGCTTTTTAATTTCAGTATCTGTCTACATTGATTCCCAACAAGTCTCATTTTCATTAAGTGGGTAGTCTATTTGAAAAGAGCAAAATCTTGGCAAATAAAATAAACAAAGGAATGAATAAACAGAATTAAAAATTTCCAAAAAGGATACAGCAAATTTTACAAAACAAGCTAAGGATAAATGCTTAGTAGACAACCAAAACTTTAAATTTAAACATTGGTAAGATGTTTGGCAGCTGCCACACCTGTCTGTGTGTACATATATACTTGTGCCTATGTATGTGTGTGTATAAAATATGAAATCATACATGTACAACCCACAAGTTACCTCTCTGCCAAACCTCAATCAGGGACACCAAGCAGTGCTGCTAAGTAAAAACTTGTGTGTCTGGTATGTTTGCTTTCCTAAAACAGTGCTGAATCTAGAAGTCACTTACTTGTGCTACTAATTCACTCTGCTCCTTCTGAAACATTCGATTAATTGCTTCACAGGCTAGACCAACAATATCCGGTCTCTTTTTCATTCCATTCATCAGAGGACCAATGGTCTCTAAAGATGCCATGGCTCGAACACACAGCTAAATGCCCAAAAAGAGATGGTTACAATATACAGCACAGTAAATGCCATAAAAATAAAAGATATGAAAAATCTACATTCAGTTCAACCTTAATAATGAACTGAATCAAATTCAGTCTTCTATTAACTATATCATTAAACCGGCTTAAGAACTGCTACAGTACCATGTAGCTCAGATGCAGAAAGGCACACAGAAAGGGATTCATACCGCACTGGACATTAGGAAGAGAGAGTGTAAACTCTAGAACTATAACCTACTAAACGGGTTCTTCAATACCTCGTTTTCAGACAGGGCATGGATAACCCGCATGGCACTCTTAGGAATGGCGTTGTTCCTGTGATTCATTGCCTGGATGACTTTGGGAAGATGGCCCAATGGTGGGACTTGATCAGCCAGCTGAGGCTGTGCATTGAAGAGACATACTGTAGCCATTGTCAAAGTTTCCAGAGTTTCCCCCTGGAATGTATAAAACAAACAAACAAACAAACTATAAAATATTGACCCAGTTCTAAACATCCTTCACAATTATTTGGTGTTCAAAACTAGGGATCCACAAATTCTATGTACTGATACTTGAAAACTGATTCACAAATCTTATAAGAACAAACTTCCCCATCTTGATAAAAGGCATGAATTCAAAGGACTTTAAGAATGTCATAGCTCCCAGCCAGTGTGGCTCAGTAATTGAGCATAGACCCAAGAACTGACAGGTCACTGGTTTGACTCCCTGTCAGGGCACATGCCTGGGTTGCAGACTCAGTCCCCAAGAGGGGCATGCAGGAGGCAGCCAATTGATATTTCTCACAGATGTTTCTATCTCTCTATCCCTCTCCCTTCCTCTCTCTAAAAATTCATTAAAAAATATTTTTTAAAAATAAAAAGTATGTGGTATCACCTGGCCGGAGTGATTCAGTGGTTGAGCATCAACCAATGAACCAGGAGGTCATGGTTCGATTCCCAGTCAGGGCATGTGCCTGGGTTGCAGGCTCAGTCCCCAGGGCAGGGTGTGCAGGAGGCAGCCAAATCCATGATTCTTTATCATCAATGATGTTTCTATTTCTCTCTCCCTCTCCCTGCCTCTCTGAAATCAATAAAAATATATATATTTTTTAAAAAGTGATATCTTAATCTTAGCCTTTCACTGGACAAGGTCACAACTCATTGCTACTGCAGGTGTTAAGAGACCATCTTTCAAAAGGTAGTACTAGAAAATTTTAGATAATGTTATTGAAATGTCAGTATCAGAGATTAGTTTCAGGAAAATGAAGAATAGTGAAGTGTTTTCCCCAGCTCTACTAAAAATCCTACTACTTAACATGTCAGGTTGCCATAATGCACTTTCTATTGTGCAAAATGGATTGTAAAGACATATTATTACATACCATTATATATAAATATATATATCAATAACATAACACACCATAAATAAACATGGAGATTGGGATGTGCCAAAAAGAAAAGTGACATAGGAGAAAACTGTAGTGTGCTTTTTCCCTTTCCAAGTTTCTATTTTGAAGATTTAAATAAGCTATTATGTAGTAACAATCCCAGTAAAGAGAAAACATGACTCTGGAAAGAGACATATGTAAATATTTCTATACTAAGATAAGTTTTGCTAAACTAATAATTGTAACTAATAATTTCTAAGTACTCGACATATGTCAGGCATTATGCAAACACCACCACATATATCAAAACCCATTAAAACCTCAGCCTTCGTGGACGGAGCTGTGATCATACAAAAATGAGGCAACTGAGGCTGTCATGAGGTATTACTCAAGGTCACAGAGCTTAGTAAGTGATAGAGCTCAAACTGGAGTTCAGGACCATCTAACGAGACAACTCAGGCTCTTTATAACCTCTCTCTATAGCCAGCTTCTAACAACAATTATGTACGTACCTCAATTATTTTCAATCTTTACAAATAACAGAACCTTACACATTATCAGGATTTCTAACTCACCAAACCAAGACCAAGGCTTCTTTCTCACAGGCAGAGTTCACCCATGTAGTTACTACTCTTTTGTCAATTTCTGTAACTAGGTCATCCTTGCCATATATGCAAAGTTGAGTAAAGAACATGGGCTAGCAGAGCACTTCAAGTTTCTACCCTGAACATTTAAGTTTCTCCTTAAAATTATAAAGTCATTGGTAATGGGATGGCAGAAACCTTCTTTCCCAGCTTCTCCAATGGTCAGAAAGAGCATCTTCTCAGCACAGACACCTACAACTGTGGTTCAAAAATAACCATTTTACCAAGAAATTTCACTTTAGAACATGCTGAAAAAAAGATGGGCATATTTGAAATTTAAATGTGGCTGCTATACTGAAAGAGGCAGCTAATTCTTAATACAGTCGGTGAGGAGCGTGATGTAACAGAAACACTATCAGTGTATTTAGCAAACTATTTGATGACTGAAGCTTACATGAGGATTGTTCTTCTCCAGGAGCTCAGTTAATTTTTCTAATAGTGCAATAAGAAATTCTCTAGGTTTTCTTAGAACCCAAGCTGGTTGTGCAATAAAGATTCTCAAGAAAACTCCTCCAACAGCAAGTTCACCCTCTGCTTCTCCAAACACCACAGTAAAATCTTCAGGCAACTTGAAATAGAGAAAGAACTAGAGTCAAGTCCTTAGTCATCATTAGTTGTACATTACACAATACATCCAAACTCTATTAAAGACATCATTATGAAATTAAGTAGTTCTTAGTCATTAATATAATCAAATTATAAGTTTTATTGTCTCAATAAAATTCAGAAAAGGTGGTTTGATTAGCTACTTACTTTAAAAGTGAGTATTCCTAGTTTTAGGTTTAAAATCTTATTTGCCAGGGAAAGATCTTAACGACAAAGTATCTAAGAGGTTGGCATTAAACTCAACAGAGATTTTAAAATATAACAAAAAATACAGTAAAATGCAAAATTCCTTTCTCTGATGAAAGTATACTTACCTTCCAGTTTATATCCGGGTTGTCTCGCTGATTTTTAAAGTGCCTTGGGGGGAAAAAGGGGAGATATTAAACTTCAGTCATAGGATACACTTTCATTAGCCTTTAGAGCAGTGGTTCTCAACCTTCTGGCCCTTTAAATACAGTTCCTCATGTTGTGACCCAATCATAAAATTATTTTTGTTGCTACTTCATAACTGTAATGTTGCTACAGTTATGAATCATAATGTAAATATCTGATATGCGGGATGGTCTTAGGCGACCCCTGTGAAAGGGTTGACCACCAAAGGGGTCACGACCCACAGGTTGAGAACCGCTGCTTTAGAGTAAGTCTCAGAGAGCTGACAGGGGGAGACATATGCCCTTCCCGGTGATTTTACCTCAAGGCCAAAGGTTATGAGCCATATCTTTACTTACTCTAGCATCATTTCTCTAACTGTTGTGGACACTTTATCTCTGGAACTATCATTCCAAATTAACTCCGGATTTTCATGAGTTCCTTCAAAAATATGGACAGCAGCTTCGGGGCTGTCTCTCATGGCATCCATGAAAACGCTTGGCAGAAATTTCATTAATGTAAGTCGAACCTATATGAAGAGGTTTGAGAAAAACAAAATAACCTATTGGAAACATCTCAATATTTCATTTGTTTTATATCTCTTTAAGATAGACTATTGCTGTAATTTGTGTTATGGCTGATAGGAGCCGTAACTATTATCCAAAAGTCCTAAAGTGGGTCAACAGGTAAATCTTGGTTTATGCAAAGGTAACTTTAACAAGCCTCACTATGACCTGCTCCTACTTACCTATCTAGTTTCATTTCCACACTCTGCCTCAAATTTAAGAAACTAAGAAATGCAGTATCCCTGGTGAACAAAGTTCCCAGACCACACACCCTTCCCCTCAGAACCATGCCCTGCACCTGCCGTTCCTTCTGCCAGAACACCCTGAGCTGGCCTGTCCCTCCCAACTCTACTCCATGCTCCCCACCCTCAAAATTAAATTTTTCTCATGCTTTGTGGCCTATGTGTATTTTTAGTGCATTTATTTTGCTATACCATGTTTTATATTATACTGTGACTTTTTCTATAAAGGATTTTAAAAGCAGCTTTAAAAAAAACACATCCACACAAACTGAAAATTAATGTGAGGCATAATAAGTACAAAAGCAAAATAAAAGTTGGGAAGATAAGTTTCTTCCCTCAGTCTTCACATTGTTCTGTCTCCTTCCTGTCATTCAAGTCTGTGCTCAAATCTTGGCTTCTGGAAACTCCCCCAGTCCAGGTGTCTTGCTCACTGTATTCAACAGCCCCTAACACATACTAGCAGATACTCAAAAAAATGTACCTGAATGAATGAGACTAATATGAAGTCAGTACACAAAGGAAACATTAAAAGCTCTGTACAATTTTTAGTGAGAGACTACAAATTTGTCTCTGAACCTCCCAGCAGCTAATGAACTAAAGAAAACAATGTCAGTTACATGACAAAAATCTATAAAATAGGAAGAATGTCACTTTTCTTGATAATGACAGAATTCAAATAAGAAGTGATCACTCACTGGTGTGTATACACTATCAGACATTTAAATAAAAATATTTTTATATAACGCAAATCCTTTGATCATACGCCTTCAAGTTACTGTCTATGGCTGCTTTCCTGTTATAAAGGCAGAGTTTAGTATTTGCAGGAATCATATGACCCACAAAGGATAACATATTTACTATATGGCCCTTTAGAAAAAAAAGTTTACCAGCCTCTTCCCTACCTTACACCACGTGCAAAGATTCACGCAAATGGATCTAAGACATAAAGACAAGATCTAAAACTATTAAAATCTTAGGAGAAAAGATAGGCAGGGATTTTTGTAACTTTGGATTAGGCAATGATTTCTTAGATATAACATCAAAAGCACAAGCTACAGGAACAACAAAAAAGAGTTTCAACTTCAGAAGACACCATAAAAAAATGGAAAGACATCCACAGAATGGGAGAAAATATTTGCAAATCCTATCATTTGGTAAGAAATTGGTATCCAGACTAAATAAAAAACAATTACAACTCAAAAGTAAAAAGACAAATAACTCAATTTAAAAAATGAGCAAAAAATGTGAACAGATAATTCTCAAAATATAAATAGGCATCACTAGCCCCCACTTCACCCCACTAGAATGGCTATAATAAAAAAAGACATATAACAAGTATCAGAGAAGATGTGGAGAAATTACAACTCTCACACCCTGCTGGTGGGAATGTAAAATGGTGCAGCCACTTTGGAAAATAGTCTGACTGCTGCTTGAAAGGCTAAACTAGTATTACCATATGATTCAGAAATTCCACTCTGAGAAATAAAAATACCTATCCACACAAAAACATGTCAACAAATGTTCACAGAAGCGTTATTCAGAGTAGCTAAAAAGTAGAAACAATCCACATGTCCATCAATTGATAAATGGAAAAACAAAATGTGGTGTATCTACATAATGGAATTATTTGGCAATAAAAAGGAATGAAGTACAGATACTTGCTACAACATGGATGAACCTTATGCTAAATGACAGAAACCAGTCACAAAGGACCACATATTGTATGATTCCATTTATATGAAATGCCAAGAATAGACAAATCTATGGAGACAGAAAGTAGGTTAGTGGTTACCAGGTTCTGGGAAGAGGGGGGATGGGAGTGACCGCTAAGGGAATGTTGCCCCACCCCCGGGTTGATGAAGGTGTTTCAAAATCGATTGTGACTGCCCAATTATAAATATAATAAAATCACTGAATCGTACACTTTATATGTGAGAATTGTGTGGTATGTCAATTATATCACAATAAGCTGTTACAAAAAAGGGAAAAAAAGTTTACTGACCCCAGTTCTAGAATCTCTTGCTGCAAATCACTCACCTAAGGAGCTGACACTTGTATTTTTCCTATATAGAAAATTTAAGTATAAATATATTCATCTCGATAAAATTTGTTCCTCATGTATTTCAAAGGTCAAAAAAATTACTGAAGAATTCAATGTCAAGAGCAGTACATATTTAAATACCTAAAACATTATTTAAAACATTAATATTATAATTATGTGCTACCCAACTCTAGCTTTAAGAAAACTCAATATTAAATATCAATATTCACACAGAATATTCACATAGACGCTTTCTATAGGCATCCTATATAGTCTCCCTCATCTCATCAACCCTGCTGACGACAGACTATTAACCTTATTCCCAAAGAACAACTGTTTCAGGTCTTGTGACCGTCTCAACACCTAGATTGTGAGATCAGGAAGAAAATAATAACTGAATCCAGCTTGTTTTACTGATATAAAATCAGACTCTGGAAGTGGGGACTCAGGAGCCTTTAGCTCATGGTGCTCCCACGTCTCTGCTGCTTGGTGGGCGGGCAGACCTGCCTCAGTGAGCACTATGTTTTAACGAGCTAATAACAGAAAGAGACTTTGACTCAGCTGTGTCTGGATGGATTCCATTTAGAGGTATCCTCTGTCATAACCTAAAGATACTTTTGTTCTTTCTTCAAGGGAGATAAGCAATTTATCACTGTAATCCAAACTCTGTCTTAAAACTGCTCAATTTCAGTGCAGGCTTCCCTGAGTATAATTTTTCTCAAACTAGTAATTATAGGAACAATTTCAGGTATGTCAATCTTCCAACTTTCACATCATCATTTCCTTATCCTCACCTTCTCGGACTTTGGTAAACTTCATGAAATCAATATCAAAGTGACAGAACTTTAATAATTAATTTCTTCCTAAGAACCTATTTTGTGCTCACCTTTGGACCTATTAGTTTATCTGCTGTCATTTTAGCAAAAAGTTCCGCTGTTTGGGCTCGAACCTGTGGATGTGTTGAATTGCAGAACATATCTAGTAAATAAATCAAAGCTCCTATGAAGGAAAAAGAGAATGAGTATTTATACTATACATAAAAAAATATAGCTTTTTAAATCAGTAGAATTCATTTTCAACCTTATTTTAACTCAATGCAATTGATATTTTTTAAAACCACAAGCCTTCTAAAGCATTCTTCTAGTTTATAAACTATGCAAAGTGTCATCATTATTGAGCATGACTGGATGAGAAAGCACATTACCTTTTGCCATTGCTTCTTTAATTATTTTTGTACTTGATGTCAAAGCATAAAGAGTTTCCAGAACAAGCTGGCGGCCTGCAGACGAAAAGACGTTTCAAGAAATGCATCACCAGTAAGCCTACATTTACTGGGTATCAATTCTGTGCCTGGTACTGAACCAGGTGCTCTAATAGAGTATCACACTTAGATCTTCACAATAACCAGTGAGACAGACATTATCATGGCTTATTATGAACGAGGAAGCTGAGGCCACGTTTAACCAGTCCATGGTTTCACATTCAGTAAGTGGCATAGATCTATTTTGTATAGAGGTCAATTTGACTCCAAAGTGCATATTCATAACCAATATGCTTGTCTTCCTACCTCACTGTTCACAGCATAAACAAAATTTTCTCACATCCTGACACCTGAGGACACTCTAATCAGGCATCTAAGATTTTACCGGGTTCTATTATCTCAGAGAAATGAGCAGAAAGCAGCAGTTGCAAGACACTATTTCAATCTAAGACCCAACAGCATCCTTCTGGACAGTCTGTGCACCTCCCACTCCTTGTCATGGAATTATACTGGGCTACTGGACTTGACTCTTCTATAGCCAATGACAGACAGGTGACCAAAGAAGTAAACAGTTGGCAAAGATGATGGAGGCTGTCTCGTATTAGGCTGAGACTAAAACAACAAAGGTTGATTATCTGGAGTGGGCTATGTTACCATGTAGGAGAACAATACTAATTAGTATGTTCTATATTAAAAAATATCAGCTTGGCATATTTTTAAAAAATTGATCTCATTTTGTTGGCAACAGCCTCTATCAGCATTAAATCAGTAAAGAACAAATAATGAAGAATTCAACTCCAGGCTGAACACAGGGTAATTTTTATCTTAAGCACTTTTTCTATCATCCAAAACCAATTATGCTTGTAAATAAACCATGGGATATTAGCCAATCCTCAATTACTCATGGGTAGCTTATACTTAGCAACCTGTTAATTTCCTTTGCTTGGAACTCTCTCACATCCAACTTTCAACTTTTGACATGGGAAATACAAAACAATTTTACTAATTTAATGGAAAACCATAACTAGGAAGACAAATCTAACATAAAGAATACCACTTAAAATATTCCGGCCCTGACTGGTTTGGCTCAGTGGATAGAGCGTTGGCCTGCGGACTGGAGGGTCCCAGGTTCGATTCCCATCAAGGGCATGTACAGTGGTTGCGGGCACATCCCCAGTGGGGGGTGTGCAGGAGGCAGCTGATCGATGTTTCTCTCTCATCGATGTTTCTAGCTCTCTGTCTCTCTCCCTTCCTCTCTGTAAAAAATCAATAAAATATATTTTTTAAAAAAACCAACTAATTGTCATTAGTAAATTGATGTATTTAAAATAAATAGATAGATAAATAAAATATTCGAAACTAAATATGGACATTGCCACATCAGAGGCTTTATGTCATCTGTGTAACTGCGCCCCTCCATGGGTTGGCCGTGCTGTGGTTTCTAAAATACCACTTGTAAATATACGTACTTGATGGTAATGAATGTAGAAGAGCCAATAAATTGGACAAAACCATTGATTCAGCAATATTGTTGACACAATCTTGGTTCGATGTCACTATATTCACAACCTGTAAATTAATCAACAGGATATTAATTTTTTTTCGGAAATGATTTCTGACCTAAATCAAATTAACTCAATTTAGGCAGACCTAAATAAATTAAAGGCTTCACAAAAGTGAGAAAAATGTTTGGAGGACAAAATCTTTAATATTTAGAGAATAGTTTAATTTTAAAGATTGGCTTTATTATTTGCTCTTTTGAGAAAGAGTAAAAATGCTAATGCTCATATCTATATTATGTACATTAGCTTCCTACTAATTTAGAGGTAAGAAGTATAATGACCTAACAAATATTTTAGCACCAATTCACAATCTTGAGGCTTATAAGAAGCCTTCAGTCCCACACTCTCTGGAACTATGGTGAGTGCAGTTTTCCAGTTGCAGACTTGGGTTGGGAAGTGTTAGGAAGATGATGATTCTCCCCACTGGGACTGTGCTTTTAAAGGGAGAAAGTAAATGTCTTTAGGGCCCAGCATAAGAGACTGTCTAACTTTCCATTCTAGAGAAATGGGGCATATTTTTCTTTCGAAGAGGATGACTTCTCAAGCCTAACTTTTATGGCAGACATTTGAAGATTAATGTCACTTAATTTGAACCATGTGATCAGTACTTCAACGCAACGTAGCATAGATTTAATAATGTTTATTTAAAATGTTACAGAGTACTTAAAGGAATTAAGTTCAGAAGCATGCATTTCAATTAAAAGAACATGCTTGTTGCCCTAGCTGGTTTGGCTCAGTGGACAGAGCGTCAGCCTACAGACTGAAGGGTCCCAGGTCAAGGGCATGTGACCAGGTTTGGGCTCGATCCCCAGTTGGGGGCATGCAGGAAGCAGCTGATGAATGTTTCTATCTCTCTCTCTCCCTTCCTCTCTGAAGTCAATAAAAATATATATTTTAAAGTGCTTAAAAAGAAAAGAACATGCTAGTTAATAAGCTTTTAATACATTACTGCGGGGCTGAATTTGGTGTTCGTCCTTTCTCTGGAACACAAACCTAGTGTGTAGCCAGCAAGAGTCCCTGATCTCAAATGTCTCTAGAAAGATCAGAGAAACCCTGACACTTTTTCTTGGATTCTAAACATCCGAGTAAAGTCAATTTTTAACCCACACTACATGACAATATATAATGCATTTCAATGCATTGCAGACAATGACTACTGAGTATGATCTTGAAAATGTTATGACTGCGTAACATTTGCTCTTCAAAATGAGTAAATTAATTCAAACTTTAAAAAACATCCACACTTGCCCTAACCGATTTGGCTCGGTGGGTAGAGCGTCGGCCTGCGGACTGAAAGGGCCCAGGTTTGATTCCGGTCAAGAGCATGTACCTTGGTTGCGGGCACATCCCCAGTAGGAGGTGTGCAGGAGGCAGCTGATCGATGTTCCTCTCTCATTGATGTTTCTAACTCTCTATCCCTCTCCCTTCCGCTCTGTGAAAAATCAATAAAATATATTTTTTAAGAAAAACCCACACTTGACTTAAAGGCAAAATGGAAAATAAAAACTACACAATAAACATGTAAACTTCCATTTAGCTTCAGATGGCGATTATCCAGGGCTCACACCATACATAGTAAGTGACAAGGAAGGCAACATGCTTTAGTACATTCTTTTACCTCCAAAGCCAATTGCTGCACTTGACCAGCTCCATGGACTCGGAGAAGAGAAAATATTAATTTAAAGTGCCCAATGCATTCACTTTCAGAGCCTAAGAAATAAGAATAAAATGTTATTTTTTATTTATTTCTAAGAGATGTCCTAAATTTCAAACCTTCAGAAAACCAATACACACTATTGTTTACTGTCAATTATGGGCCTGATAAGCTTTTCTCAATATTTGTGTTATGACGTTGAGTAAAGTATCTCTAAGCTACAGTAAATACTAGGCAAGATTAGAGTTTCTTATGTTCGTTTTGTTTCCATTTCCATCCCCACCTTTAGCCTCAGACTAAAAACAAGAAATTTATCAAATAGAACTCAAAAATAAAAGGTATATGGTGGTAATTATATTCTTTATCTCTTGACATAAACCATACTTCTAAATTACAAGTGAGCATGTGATCCTGACACATGAACTTTATAGATGCTATCAAAACAGTTTCTGTGCAAGCCCTTCCTCTATTTTTGTAAGTTCCAAATCAAGAGCCTGCTTTGCTGCAATTACTTTGTACCTAATACACCACTAATACCATTCTACTATGCCAAATTACAAACAATAAAAAAATGAAGTTTTCTTCAGAGAATATAACACTGCCTTTAATAACATCCCAATGTAGGCCATGGAAATGACTAAATTCCTAAGAACATTTCATTACTGTTGCTTTATTGGACTAATTTGTTGGCAATAAACAAAAAGTCAGAATTTTAATAGTATTATAATATATACCGAAAAGAGCAAAAAAGTATCTGAAAGATAATTATTAAAGGTAACTTAAATTCCATTTGTATTGTTTTAAGTTTTATATCCTATATTTGTTATCAAAGCTAGAATCGGAAGAAGCATTTAGATTTTCACTCATCTGTCTCCCCTGGAGTCAGGCAAGAGTGATGTTTTTGAAAATGTCCTCTTAAAGATGTTTAAAAATAAAAATTTTCACATTTTCATTATTTCAAATTTTATACACCAAACAATTCAGTTTTTTAAAACTATGAGTGTCCATATGCATATGAGGCAAAAATTACATCACCTAATAAATCTAATTTAAGCACTTACACTTGGTATATCAACTTATGTCATCAATTTGACATTTTACTCTATCAAGTTATTCTGACTTTTCAACTCACTGAGACTCTTATAACCATGGTACCTTGACCTATCTTTCCAGCCTACTGTTTACAGATAAAAATATTATGGGGTCAAGTCCTCTTAAAGTTATGCCAGGTATAGCATTATAGCCAAGTAAGTTTCCCTGATAAAACTGAGAATTGGATTTTTCAGGCCCTCTATTATAAGGATCTAACTGATCAAGGATATAGTCACACACCTGGATTATATTTTATGACATTTCTCAGAGCCTCCAAAGCCATTTCCACTCTTGGCAAGCGGTCTCCGTGTTGTTCTGACTCCACTTTTGCAGCATGTGTGATAGCCATGAATGTGTGGAGGTACTGGGCCTGTGAGCCTATGTAATCCAAGAGACTTGCAGCAAACGCTTTTGGAACCTATGTTGAGTGGAGAAATATTTAAAGACATGTGTGCCTTCAGAAATAATGTATAACAAAGACTCCATAGCAAAAAAACAACCAACCAAACAACAACAGCAAAACTCAAGCTACTAAAGTGACTGTACATACACATGATACACCTATGGATTAAAAATGGGGGGAAAGCCCTGGAAGGTGTTGCTAAGAGGGTAGAGTGTCATCCTGTGCACCAAAGGGTCATGGATTCGATTCCCAGTCAGAGCACAAACCCAGGTTGTGGGTTCAATACCCGGTCGGAACCCATATGGGAGGCAACTGATTGATGTTTCTCTCCCTCCCTTCCTCTCTCTCTAGAATCAATGAAAAAAAAAAAAAAAAAAAAAGATGTCCTCGAATGATGACTTAAAAACAAACTGGGGGAGGGGGAAATAAAACTCAGTCACATTATGAAGTGTTTTTCAACATTTTCTGTCGCAATACAATAGAGATCAGATATACTCCCATGAGAACTTTAGTATAACAATGCTGAGATTATAGAATCACTTATCTTTACCAATAAAAGTAATGAATAACATTAGATGTAACTTCTACAATTTGGTTATATTTTAACATTTTAAAATTATATATATTTAGAATTTAAATTCAAAGGACAGTTTTCAAAGGGATCTTAAAAATCACTGAACTCATTCTGATTAACAGCTAAATAATACACATTATGGTTTAGTAAATTCCTTTTATGCTAAGAGCAAAGTCTAAAACAAAGCTTCTTTGCTCCTTAAAAATCAAACAATCACCAAATCCTCCTTGTCATCCTCTCCAAAACAAAACAAAAAAACCCTGTAACAAAATATTCCTACACAATCTCCAAGTACTAAGAAGAAAAAGAAGCTCCTCAATTTGCTTCTGGAATTGACAAGCTGATGTGACCCCCATCATTTAAAAAACAACAACAACAAAAAACTTGATCTCCACCTGTATTTTCTTATTTTCGTCTAATAACTGGCCAGAGAAGGACATTCTACACGATGGAGTTGAGTGTGCAAGAGAGACTAGTAAGTTGAAGGCATATATACATGACAGTAGGAGAGCATTATGCGTAACATAAGGAACAGCTGGGCAGGGAATAACTTATTAATGAATCCACAAAATAAATTCTTCAACATTCAAAATAAAGAGGCTCATACATTATCAATGGTCACCCCATCACATAGCCAGGCTGGTATAAAGCATTTGGCAAAGAACACAAATTATTTCCATGTACACAGTGTGGTCAAATGAGCAAAAGTATCAGACAAAACTAATAGAGAGCTTACCTCTAGCTGGAAAGTAGGGACTTCATTATATACCCTAACAAAAATCTCGCCTACAATAAGTTCTTTGGCGTGATCACTATAGACAAATTCTGATCCATAAGTTTTGTCACAATCACCCTTTAAAAAAAGAAAATATACTGTTAGATATGCATCAGAATCATTAGTGTCTGGTTTATGAATCTATCCACATATTCAATTTAATAACATCAGATAAGTAACTTAAAAGAACCACTCATTTTTCAGAGGGAAAAAATGTGGTGGAATAGAGAGACAGCACCCACGGCACTTATAAGGTTTATTAAGTAGTAATATGGACTCTGGAATGGGTGTAGAGTTGTTATTTTCTAGTCAAAGACTAATATTATTGCTCATTTTAAAATTTCAAAAGATCACAGAGGTCAGTCAATGAAGTGTCTTAGAGCTACTGTTCATAAAGCAAGTATGACACTTGGCTCTTCTCACTCCACTCAGCAGGCATTGGGCCTAGTCAGATATAGGGTGACATTTTTACTGGTTTAAAAAATAATATATTAAATGAAGTGCTGGAAAACAAGGTCTCTGAATAAATAGGTTGAGAAATCAAGAAGAGTTTCCATTTAAAGAAAAGTAAAAAGACAGAAAAGAGAAATGGGAGAGCCTGGCCAGGAGGCTCAGTTGGTTGGAATATCATCCTGTTCACCAAAAAGGCTGCAGTTGCAGGTCAGGGCACATGCCTAGGTTGTGGGTTTGATCCCCAGTCGGGGTGTGTATAATAGGCAACCAATCAATTTCTCTCTCTCTTCCCCTTCCTCCCACCCTCTACGCTCTCTAAACATCCATGGAAAAAATATCCTTGGGTGAGGATAAACAACAACAAAAGTCAAAACCCAATCATCTAGTTAGTATTTGTATTATCCAGGTTTTCTCCATATTTTTCATCCTACTTGTTGTTTTTTGTTGTTGTATTTAATGGCTTAACAGCTTCTCCACTGAAAGGTGTCAGAATAGGAGAAATTATTCAATTTTGATACCAAAAGCAATTTTGATTTACTGGGGAAAAGAGGCTGGAAAGAATAATATAGCAGGGCTTCTGGGTGCAAAAACTGATTAAAATAGAAGATAGGTATAGGTATATATTAGTGGTAACAAAAACAACAATAACAAATCTCAATGTATTATTAAATACAATAGTAAGTATTCTTAAATGCGCCAAATATTAGGTGGCAAAAAGATATATATAGACTTAATTAACACCAAATGGAGAAATGGGCTTCTGCTTTGTCAATGCTAAGTTACATTTCCAGAGATTCCATCAGAGTAAGTTACCCAAGAAACTTTTCCAACAGTAACTTACTTTTTTAATCATGTTTTCTTGTTGGGATTCAAGAAATTCAAGTAGCTCTGCCCTTGTAGAATTGTTCCATATCAAATACGGGTTCTCTGTGTTGCTGTTAAGCATCTTCAAAATCTAGGAAACAGAGTAAGTTTTGTAACATTTAGAAAAAAAAATAATGAAGTTATCGTTTACTAAAATTATCTATTACGTTTGGTAATAGGCGCTTTAAGTAGAACAGAGCTCAATAACAGGTATTTCAATAATTCTAACAAGTCTGATAATATTATCCATGTGCACCTGAGAAAAATTATGGCTGAGAGAGGGCAAATTATTTGTTCCAGGTCTCACAATCCTTAAATGGTGAAACCGGGATTCAAATTTGAATCTGTTTAACTTAACATTGGCTCTGTTTTGGTGAAAATTACACAACATACTTGTGTTAAAGCATTTAATAAACTCAGTAAACATAGCTTAAAAGGAATCATTCTGCCTTTATACACATTTATCTGAAAACAAAAATCTAAATCTTTATGAAGCATACTCCTAGGAAGGGAAATAAAATGTACAAGCAGAGTCAGTTCCGGTTTCGTAGGCCAAGCCCTAATTCCAAATTGCAGAAAACAGTTCTGCAGACATAGCTATGACTGCTTCCCTACCCATTGTGCTTTCCCTCCACTTTGCTCTCCTCCATAGTAACTATACATAGACATTTGACTTTCCTTTATATGTTTTAGTAAAACTGTTATACATTTTACATTTACAGAGCTCTATGCCAGGAGGAAAGCAGGGGTTGATACCTCCATCTTATACAAAGACACCCAACCTTTGTTTTCAAATGTTAAGAAAAATGACTGAAAAAATATATTAGTAGGAAAACTGTAAAACTTTGAGAATTAGCAGTTTAAAATAAGCATTTAATATGTCCAGATGAAGTTCAGGCCAACATTTTGAAGTGCTACTAGTTCTTTTTTTCTGTAGCAGTTAATCAACAACTTGCTAGTTTTCAATCAGCAAAACCCATCACATTAATAAACACAAAGTCCAGAAAAAGAACAAAAAGTGACACCTAAAGCTCTTCCCTCTTGTTTAGGGGCACCAAAAAGCAATGCCCAGCACTAGAACCAGACCCATTTAGATTGGATTAAAAACAAAGAAGCTATTTGTAAGTTCTAAAATACTTTACATTTACCAGTAAAACCCTGAGGGCTTTATTTTTTTTTACACAAAAGTATTAGACAATCACTGGAGAATATAAAAATAATATTAAAATAGTCTGCAATTCTGCCATTCAGGGATAACTACACTTAAACAGATTGGTACAGATTCATCCATCTTTTCATTTCTTTTTAATATACAAAAATGGGTTTAGTCTTTTCACTTGAAACACTTTAAACATCTTCGAATGCCTTTATTTAAATATACCTATATAATTCAAGCTTCACAGTAGTCTACTGAATGGATTTCTATAGATTAATTCTCTAATACTACATTTGTAGGTGGTTTCTCAGTGATCCTCACAAAAAAGGCCCAAGAAGTTGGGAGGTCTGCCAAGGTCAGGCTTACTTTTGTCACGAATGCATGTGTGTGTGCATTTACCTTTGGGACTTCACACCTGCGCCTAAATAAGGTAAAGCGGAGAAACAACTAAAAATAGACTCTGGGTCTCCTGCCTCCCAGTCCTCTGCCCATTGTGAAACACCACTCCAGTCCAGTCCCTTCTAATACCAAGGAACAAGACTAGTTAAGAATTACGGTGGCTCTGCCCTGGCTGGGTGGCTCAGTTGGTGGAGCGTGGTCCGGTGCACCAAAAGTTTGTGGGTTTGATCCCTGGTTAGAGCACATAGAGGAGGCAAGTGACCAACGTTTCTCTCTCTAAAAATCAATAAAATAAAATAAAGTTCTCAGGTGAGGAAAAAAAACACACACAATTATGGTAGCTCCACAACTGAGAAATGTGAAGTTAATTTACACTTACAAAAAGACTGCTCTTGTAGAGATAGATCATTAGCATCAATACACAATAAACTAAATTTCTTGGCTGAGAGAACAAGCATATAAACACTGTCAATTTTTAGTATTCCTGCAGCACTCAACTTTGCTATGTTCCTGTGTTATTTAAAGGATTTTGCAATATTCATCAAAACCCAGGTTACCTGTAAGCACATACCTCAGTAGTACTAACCACACCAAGTTTTCTAGCAACATAGGGTGTCAGCATGCCAGATAAACTTTTCCTGATGGTTGGATTTTCTGGAGTTGCTTGTTCTTCAGGCAGATACCCTCCAAGGCGACTGAGAGCATGGACACTCAGTTTGGCAAGGCTGTTGGCTACTTCCTGTTTAAAAAATTAAGACATTAAAGTAGATCTGCTCTCTTACATTAATAACACAATTAACTGTATGGGACACATTTAAAAAGCAGAAAGCTAACAACCAAAAAAGGCATAGGAGTCCCTAATACTGGTATTATTGAGTTTATGCATTAGAGGTTACTCTTGTACCTATACAAAAGAGCATAGAATCTGTGAGTTCATTTCTACCAAAACAGTATCTTGTAGATAACGGGAAGAAGCACATCTGGGGGTAGGGTAGGGAATAGGATACATGCAGGTAGATTTGACTGCTAAAGACACATACAAATAACAAAATGAATAATGAATGACAGTAAATACAAAAGTATAGATAGAAAAAAATATATGTAAAATTCAGGTAAGCACTCAAGTGTTTGGGGGAGCTAGCCCCAACAGTATCATTATATTTTCCTGTGTTACAAAAGCGTAATTTTGCAATCCTACAGGTGATGCTGAGTAATCAAGAAAAAATTTAAGTTGTATCCAGTATATGCTACTACAAATTCCCTTGCCTTGAATCCTGGTTAAGATAAAAAATAGTTTGGAGGATTAAAGAGCAATAAACTTAGTTATCTCTGAAAAACAGTGTATGCCTTGGAGGTTCTGGATAGCTGAAGCTTTGCTTCACATTAACCTATGGCTTGAGTTCAAATACAATATTAAAGCAGTTCAAGTTACCTGCTGGTTTGTTTCTTCGCTTTTCTGAATGCCACTCTCTTCCAGTGTGTAGTCATAATTAAACAGATAACCAAGCATATACCACAAAATTCCAGCTTGAAACAGGTGTGTCTGTAGCCAGAAATCCACAGCAAAAGAACTGACACACTCTACCCCAAGAGCGGCCACTCGTGGAATACTCTGAGAGAATAAGAATAATTGAATTAATTATAGAGTTAAGAAGAAGCTCCCAAGAGAAACTGGATGTGAATGTATGGCAAGCTAACTATCTTATTATGCAAAATATTTACCTCCTCTTCTATTTTTATTTCCAATTTAAATTTGAATCCTATATCCTTTAAAATCCAAAATTAAAAGTGACCCTGTGACAAAACACAGAATTACTATCTTTGAGGCTAGTGCTCAGAAACTTGGGAATTGTTTTCTTCATTTCACTTATTCAATTCTAAAAATAGTAACAAGGCATTAACAGCAACTCACATGCCAACCAGCTTAAGTTTATCAATATCTTTAGTGCAGGTGTACAAATTCATTTCTGTCACTCAGTTTGTTCTTGCTAAATACTTGTAAGGACATCAAGTAAATATAGTTGAGGACATGTTTTCATCAGATTCCCTTATTTCAAGATACCCTAGCCCAGCATCAGCACCCCAATCCTGTTCTATTCCAGTACGCCTCTCACTCTGTCAGTCACCCAAGAAATCTCTCCTTCCCTCAGCGGTACTGGAGTAGGAAGAAACAGTCAACTCTCAGATCTCTAAACTGGACTTTCTTCCCATGAGGAAGTGACTTGGCTAAGTTTCAGGTTTTATGTGGTCCTTTACTCTCATGAGATTTATTTAGTCTAGTCTTCTCTTTCTTCCCTACCTTTCTCTTAATGCTCAGATGAGACCCATTTCTCTTTAGCTGTGTCACTAGTGTCATTCTTTGTGGGCCAGCTTAGAAACAAAAGCCTTCATTGACAGCAATGCTTCTGTGAAAAATGCTATTAGAGATCCAAATAATTTACTTAAAAATAATGGCCAGTTGGTTAAAGCATTGGCTTGTGCACCAAAGGTTGCAGGGTCGATTCCTGGTCAGGGCACATACCTAGATTGTGGGTTCTATCCCCAGTCGGGGAATGTGCGGGAAGCAACTGATCAATGTTTCTCTCTCATGTCGATGTTTCTCTCTCTCTCTAAAGATCGATGAAAACATATCCTTGGGTAAGAATTAAAAGAAAATAATTTGGAGAAAACAACTTGTTTATAAACCTGAGACTGGCTACTTGAAAAGAAAACTCATTGCCAGCTCTATCAGAAAGCATTAAAGATGAACTCTACCTTGCCAAAATACAGCACCCGACAGAGATCCTTGATGATGCCGGGCATTTCTGTAATCTTCTCTCGGCATTCTTCAAACTGAGCAGCTACACTATAGCATTTGCTTATGTGTCCACATACCTACAGACAACACAACAAAGCAAAAAAAGAAGTCACTTGTGTATTCCTTGCTTAAGACAGTGGGAATCAAATCAGCAAAGATTCGTGAATACTTAACGATATATATATATCGCTCCAAAACTGAACAGAATATATCTATTAAATCACTAGTATTTCTGGTTAAGATTTTCTGTAGATGCAAGGTTGCCACATCATGGCCACTATGGTACATGACCAAATCAACCTTGGGGCTGTCTTTATATGGCCAGGGAGCTACAGTTTTCACATTTTTAAAGAGTTACTAAAAAAACATAAAGTTCAACAGAGACTGTATGGAGCCTGAAAGCCTCAAATGTTTACTCTCTGGCCCTTCACAGAAAAAGTTTGCTGATTCCCGATATATAGTCTCTTCTGTCCAAGCAAATCAGCCAGCTGTGTAGCCTCACTGCTTGGCCTTTGCTCTCCTGTCATGGGAAAGGGACAGGGCCCCGAGTGGGTCTGCCTTGGGCCCACCTGTAGCGTGTGGGTTCTTGACTTTGCACAGGAGAGATTTTGCAATGCAAGTGCACCTCCGTTCAGTCGATGTGTATATTAGCCTTTTATTATATAGGAAGTTTGCTGCCCAGGCTGGTGTTGCTCAACGGTTAGAGCAGTGCTTCTCAACCTTCCTAATGCTGCGACCCTTTAATACAGTTCCTCATGTTGTGGTGACCCCCAATTTCATTGTTACAAATTGAACATAATTAAAGCATAGTGATTAATCACAAAAACAATATGTAATTACATATGTGTTTTCCGATGGTCTTAGGCTACCCCTGTGAAAGGGTCGTTCGACCCCCAAGGGTTGAGCACCACTCGGTTAGAGCATCAGCCCAGTCATGGAAGGGTTGCAGATTCAATTCCCATTCAGGGCACATACTTGGGTTGCAGGTTCAATCCTGGCTCCAGTAAGGGCTGGTGTGGGAGGCAATCAATCGATCTGACTCTCTCACATCAATGTTTTTTTCCTCTCTCTCTCCTCCCTTTCACTGTCTCTAAAAAGCAATGGAAAAAAAAAAATATATCCTTGGGTGAGAATTAAAAAAAAATGGTTGCCAATCTCTGGATTAAAACATTTTTGTCCAGAGTATTAACATTGTAGAACCAGAGTTCTATTTATGTACTGTACTTCAAAGTAGAGGCTGAAACTCAAAAAGCTTATACTTAGTTGTTTTATGTTCTAAATTTTGCTGGCATAAACAAGATGCATTCTATAATGATCTTAATGAATTCTTGATGGAATTTCTATCAAAGAATTCAACTATTATAACCATAACAGAAAATAAGCCAATTAAAATACTATGGTTGGGGGAAGGAGACAGAAAAGGAAATTAGGCAGGGGAGGAAGTGAAATAAGAATGGCAAAATGGCAAATATTTTTAACTGTGTAATGGGGACGTAAGGGTTCATTATATTATTCTCTATCTTAAGAGAGACAAACAAAGCCAATAGATCACAGGTAATTTAGTGCAGTGGTTCTTAAAAGTGTGATATACAGACCATCAGCACCTGAGAATCTGATAAAAAAGCATATTCTCAGGTGGGGACATAAGGGTTCATTATATTATTCTCTATCTTAAGAGAGACAAACAAAGCCAATAGATCACAGGTAATTTAGTGCAGTGGTTCTTAAAAGTGTGATATACAGACCATCAGCACCTGAGAATCTGATAAAAAAGCATATTCTCAGGCCCATATGCCAGACCCACTGAATCAGAAACTCTGTGGGCAGGGGACGGGGAGGCAATGCTCAGAACCCATGGTTTAAAGAGCCCTCCAAGTGGTTCTCATAGATTTAAAGTTTGAGCAGCGTATAGTATAATTCTCTTGGAACCATACGTTTTATTTTGTTGTTGTTGTATAAAATACACCATGACCAAGCGGGATTTATTCCATGGATGCAAGGCTGGTACAATATTCACAATCAATTAATGTGATATATCACATAACCAAATTGAAAGACAAAAACCACATGATCATATCAATTGACACAGAAAAAGCATTCGACAAAATCCAACACCTATTTTTATAAAAACTCTCAGCAAAGTGGGAATAGAGGGATCAGAGCTCAACATAATAAAGGCCATATATAACAAATCTAGAGCCAATATCCTTCTTAATGGGCAAAAACCAAAAGTATTCCCCATAAGAACAGGAACAAGACAGGGATGTACACTTTCACCACTCTTATTCAATATAGTACTGGAAGTTTTACCCATAGCGATCAGACAAGAAGGAAAAATAAAAGGCATCCAAATTGGAAAGGAGATTATTTGCAGATGATATGATAGTGTACATAGAAAACCTAAAGACTCCATCAAAAAATTACTAGATTTAATAAATGACTTTGGCAATGTAGCAAGATACAAAATGAACACCTAGAAATCAAAGGCATTTTTGGTTTAATTCTTGCTGCAATGTGAAGTTTTATTTGGTGTTTGTTACTCAAGACATTTCTCAGTTTTTCCCTTTATTTTTATTAGACTTAGAAGTTCCTGGATTTGTGAGCTCTATTTCCTGAAACTTTCCCTTACAGTATTCCTTATTCTTTCCTGATTTTATCTCTTTCTTGCAATATCAATGTATGGGTCAAATTGTGTCTTTCCTATAAGATATGTTAAAGTCTTAACCCTCAAGTACCTCAGAATGTGACCTTACTTGGAAATAGCATCTTTATAGAAGTAATCAAGTTAAGATAAGGTCACTGGGATGGACTCTAATGCAGAGTCCTTATAAAAAGGACACAGAATATGTGTCCTTATAAAAAGAGAAAATTTAGACACCGAGACAGACAGACACACACACACACACAGACACACACACACACACACACACAGACACAGAAACAGGAAGAATGCCATGTGAAGATGAAGGCAGAGATTAGAGTAATATGTGTACTCCACATCAAAGGTTTTCAGCAAATATCAGAACACCAAAGGAACCAAAGATTTTCAGCAAAACATCAGAAACTAGCCTCACCTGTACTGACATGTCACTTGGTTTACTAGAACGATTCAAGACAGCCACACAGCGACTAAATGCCTCTTGTAACACCTGCAGAGAAAGAAGCCAACCATTAAGTTCCCATTCTGACTTGAAGTGTGAAAAGCCTTTTCTAGTAGGAATATTATATACTTGGTTAAGTAAATGTTTGCTCAATTAATATTTGTTAAATAAACAAGTAAACAAAGGGCTCCTAAAAGTTTCTTTTTAAGTGGTCCCAATAAGCTACTTTGTAAGTAATATTAAGTTTATCAATTTTGAATCTAATACTCTCCAATTCACATGAAATAAAGCTCCATTTCTACCTTTAATTTTGATACAAGAATATAGGGACTGTAACATTGTTATCTGTTGGCATAAATTATACAAACTATACCAACTATTTGTACTTGGTGAATTCTCTATTGCCAGGAGTCATACAATATATCTAAACTAGCTGGAAAGTAAACGCCAAGGTCATCCATATTACCTCAATTCCATTCTCCCTTCGGAGCTCTTCAGCATTGAGGGCTGAGCAGTTGACAGTGTGGAAAGCCAGTTCTACCGCAGCAGGCAACAAAGGTGATTCTTTTGAGAAAAGGAGGTCATCTGAAGTTTCCATGGTTATAGTCCTAATCAGCATGGGGTATCCTGCATATTTGTAAGGCTGTAAATCTGAAATAACCAAAGGTTAGTGTTGGGAAAACAACAAACAAAATAAAAACTAATTTAGTTAATTTAGACACTGTTCAATTACATTGCATTAAAAAATGATATTCAACATCTTAAATGTCTTTTAATTCTAGTTTATAAAAAGAAATTAAAACAATTACAAATCCCTTGGATCTTTTCTTTTTTAGCAAACTTGTTTGGTTGATTTCTCTAAAATGTTTCCACTTGTAAAAGAGTATTTTCTGATAGATTAACTGAATTTAGTGTTTGATCCCTTGCAGCATATTGACTTTCTATGTTGTCCCATGTGATTTTTGCAACTTTTCACCTGATCTCAGACAGCAAGACACAGCCAACACACCAGAGACTGTATTAACAATCACGATTTCCATAACTCTTTGTAAAGAAAAGAGAGATATTTATTTTTATTATTGTTAAAATATATTTTTCTTGATTTCAGAGAGGAAGGGAGAGGGACAGAGAGATAGAAATATCAATGATAAGAGAGAATCATTGATCTGTGGCCTCCTGTACCCCAACCGGGGACTGAGCCTGCAACCCGGGCATGTACTCTGACCAGGAATCGAACTGTGACCTCCAGGTTCACAGGTAGAAGCTCAACAACTGAGTCACACCAGCCGGGCAGACATTTGATTTAAATGAGTGAATATTTTATATTCTACTTTCTGAATAACAAGTGCACTTTTCTTTCTATTTCATCAGTTATCATAAAATGAACATTTTAAAATACTGAATATAATTTATTCTAGAGCAAAAGAGACTGTGACTTTATAAGAGCCTCTATAATCCCACTTGAAATCAGCATAAAGCTTTTGCCTTTTGATTATGACCAATAATTTGCCTTAAGTAAATGCATTTCTAAAATGGCTTTTTAAAAAAAGCCTCCTGCAACTGGTTCTAGTAATCCTAACACGTACATACATATATGTGGCAAGAAAGAACAATGGATACATTTTAAGCCTAACAGACCAGGTCCCCCACCCCAAGCTCACTGGGTATAAACAAGCCTGGGAAAAGTGGAAAACGCAGCGTGAAAAAACATTCTGACCTAGATAACAAACCAACGGTGAGCCACAACTGCACCTCACCTGTGACTAGTATAGGGTTATCAGCCACTAAAAAATAACCAATGGCCCGGCTGGCATGGCTCAGTGGTTGAGCTTCAACCTATGAACCAGGTCATGGTTCAATTCCCGGTCAGGGCACATGCCCTGGTTGTGGGCTCCATCTCCAGTAGGGGGCATGCATGAGGCAGCCAATCAATGATTCTCTCTCATCGTTGATGTTTCTATCTCTCTCTTCCTCTACCTTCCTCCTTGAAATCAATAAAAAAATATTAAAAAACAAAAAACCAATGGTTTGAAAAAGATGCCTTTAAACTCATGCTGGTAAGTAATAAATAACATATAACTAAATGCTTACAAATCTGTTCTATTCAATTCTCCTCTACCTTCCTCCTTGAAATCAATAAGAAAATATTAAAAAACAAAAAAACCAATGGTTTGAAAAAGACGCCTTTAAACTCATGCTGGTAAGTAATAAATAAGATATAACTAAATGCTTACAAATCTGTTCTATTCAATTCATATGCAGAAGTGAATCAATTAGTCACTACTCTCTAATGACCCAATTGCTAGATCCCCATGCTGTCCCCTCCAATATGTACCTAAACTGCAACTTCACTTGCCCTCAATTACCCAGTGTTCCACCTGCTTATGTCAGATCCCTCCCCTCACCACCCGCCCCCCACCACATCCCCGACCTACTTTGGCCTCTCTTCTTTTTCTCCCAACATCACCCTGCAGAGCAAATGGATCTTCCACTTGGTGCTATAAACCAAGTTCAGTCCCAAAGCCAATGGACATCTGCCATATTGAACGTAACTCCCCAACATAAAAGTCTTCAAAGTTTTCAACATACCCAGCTTTTTGGCTGCCACTGTTAGTTACCACAAATGGAATACAAACATGCTGAAAATTCCCAGTAATACTGTACCCTGCAATCACAACTTAAGCTGTAACAGTGGTTTTCAAACTGAGGGTTTTTACAGCTACCATAGGAAATAAAAGGTTAATAGGAAGTATACGGTCATTTCAAAAGTTTCTATTGCTCTTTTAAAGACCAAAACACTCTTGGCATTTTCAACCTTTAGAGGCTTTTGGAGTCATGATGGGCAGAGTCTTTTATATGTGATTTAAGCACACTGAATCATCTTTGAATCAAACACTGTCAGACCCCTTTTCGACTTCATTTATATGTGTGCTGCTAAATGGCTAAAGATAAAAAATTACCAAGTAACTCCACAGAATACAAATGTCCTTCAGGAAGGAATACTGAAATCTTATTGGAATGCAAAATATTGAAAAACATAGATATAAAATAAGCACCATTTTGAACCTTCCTATGAAAAACTATTCTTGCCGTATCTAAAATATAATTTCAAAAGCCTTTTGCAATAATAATTATAAATCTATTAAAATATGCTGTAGAATATTTTAATATTCTAATTTTAATATTCAGAAAGTAACATGGTGGAGGGTAAATGAAAATTTGAAAACAACACATGCTTACCTTCTTTATGACGGTTGAAGAGAATGCTCTGCGTTTTCAGAATTAAAATTATATTCTCTGGATCTGGTCCATCCACTATTTTTGCTGATTTGGTACATAAAAATTCATATGCTTTATTTACTTTCTCAAACATATCCTGTATGTAACCAGAGATAATTAACTTTTAATTTGGAACATTTCAAATCAAAACTGAAATAGAATACAGCTAGTTTGTATTTTACCAGTAACTTCTTTAGTTATTATTTTTTGTTTTATTCTGTTTTACATGAAGGTATTCATTACAACTGTAATCTAACTGGTATACTTTTAAGGTGAAATCCACCCCCCCACCCCCAGCCCCTTTCAAATAGCTATTCAATGATTTCAATATCATTTACTAAAAATGTCTTCCTAAATTTACACCATAAATGCGATATTAAACTGCTATATACTAGAGATAGTTCCTAAATTATAAAAATAAGTATAAGAACTACGATTTATTGAGTACTATATTGCAGGCCCTTTGCTAAGTGCTTTACATACATTATCTCATTTAATACTTAAAATAGTCATGTGAACAAAATCCCTAAGATGCTAGTCTCAAGGGTAGTGCTTTTGGTAAACTAAGGGAGGACCACTCATGCAGAAAACATGGGCTTGAAGTTAAACACACCCTGGGTGTTATATTATGAGGCATATTCTGACACAGAGGATGAATATATCTATTTTCTGTCTAAAACAGTAACTGAGTAAAAGAAAGTCAATCCCAAAAGCCCTAACTCCATAGGTAGTACATACTCTTCCTTCTGGATTCTTGTCAGGGTGGTACTTTTGTGCAAGTCTGAAGTAAGCTTTTCTGATCTTGCTCTCATCGTGCCTGTTAAATAGGAAAATTGTTTTATGAATATAGTAAAGTGCAAGAAAAAATATTTACACAATCACCTAAAATGGTACTTATTTTACTGTATATGATTATATATACGGTGTCAAATCAAACCCAGTTAAATTTAAGATTATCCTTTCTTTTCACATAAAAGATAAAACCTAAATTTTTCCTCTATAACAGTGGTTCTCAACCTTCCTAATGCCGCGACCCTTTAATACAGTTCCTCATGTTGTGGTGACCCCCAATTTCATTGTTACAAATTGAATATAATTAAAGCATAGTGATTAATCACAAAAACAATATGTAATTATATATGTGTTTTCCGATGGTCTTAGGCGACCCCTGTGAAAGGGTCTCGACCCCTAGAGGGGTCACGGCCCACAGGTTGAGAACCGCTGCTCTATAAGGTTATCATTCACTTATAATTACAAAACAGCATTTGGGGTTTGAAGAAGAAATTGTTTTAAAATTTTCCAAAATATCACTTTGAACTCTATAATTCTGAGTCATTTTAACTATCACTCTTCCCCAAAATGTAGACATTCTATTTTATACTTAAGAAAATGTCTTTTAAACTATTTTTCTCTAACATATCTATTCTACTGTAAAATTTCACTGATAAAGTGAATCTGCAATCTTTCAAAGCATCTGTCATTTAGTGTCTCAGGCATCTATATATCTATATATATAAAAGCTTAAGCAACCATTCAACCGTTTAACCAGTAGCTATGATGCGCACTGACCATGACGGGGCAGACTCTCAATGCAGGAGCAGAAATCACAGGCATGGAAACATGGAACAGACTGATGAATCTCAGAGTGAAGTGGGGAGGAAGGAAGGAGAGGGCGGGAAGAGATTAACCAAAGATCTTATATGCATACTAAAGACCCGGTACACAGATTTGTGCACCCATGGGGGTCCCTCGGCCTGGCCTGTGGGGATCAGGCTGCAACCGGCAGTCCAACATCCCCCAGAAGGATCCTGGATTGCAAGAGGGCGCAGGCCAGGCCAAGGGACCCCACACACCGGGCCTCTAGTATTGCTATAAAATCTCTTCCTCATGCATAACAGGAACTGCAAGACGAAGGAAGAAGATAATACTGAAAGAAACTCACGGTCCCTGTCCTTGAGGGAGATTAAGCACTTCATAAGCATCATCTATTGACATAGTAGGTGGCTTCTTTTCTACTTCCTTCTTCCAGGCATCAAGGGTATCTTTTAGAAGTTTAACCTTAAAGACAAAGGATTAAAATTTATATCTGTTAAAATAAAACTATTTCAGAATATAATTTGCAAGCCACAAAATCCTTGTGCTATATTTATTTAAACTGACATTTCTAGACTATCCAATTAACAGCTTTCTGAAATACAAATAACCAAAACACTATTGAATAGCAAGATATTTGTTTCAGGACTATATATTTTTAAAATATATTTTTTATTGATTTTTTTTTTTTTTTTTTTTTTTTGGAGAGAGAGAATGGGTAAAGGAGAGGGAGGAGGAAGAGAGAGGGGAAAACATTGATGAGAAAAACTGATCAGCTGCCTCCTGCTTGCCCCCTACCGGGAATCAAGCCTGAAACTTGGGCATGTATAGAAATCTCAATAATACATGAAAACATTGAGATTTTGAGAGATAGCTACATGTTTCCCAGTTATTAAGTGATAGAGCTGGACTCAAACCTAGGTCTGACTAAAAAGCCCATACTTTTTCAACTATCTCAAGTTGAATCCAGACCAAGTAGCAGAGTCTACGTGCCTTCATGTGGTCAGAGCACTATAAAGAGACAGTGCCTGCTGGCACAAATGGTAACTGTTCTGAGACCTTTTGATGGTAAAGATAATGGTATACCCTCTGCCACAATAATAATCCAACACGGTGGCCAGGCCTACTTTATTCCAGGCTTCAGGCAGATAGATATATCCAAGGGCTCACACTGGAGGAGTCCCAAGGGCACTGTGGACAGGCAGGCAGTAGATACTACTATACAAATAAGTATGTCACACATACTGCCTCAGATGTGTGCTAGGAATTGTGCTGTGTTTCTTATGTAAATTCTCACATAGTCTCCTGACTACCACATGAGATAGTTGCTATTATAAGTATTAGTAGTGCTACTGCCTAAGGCCAAACTGAGACTCAGTCCCACACCACCTTACTCCGACATCTGTGAACTTAATCAATCTGCTCTAGAGACTAGCTTCCACCAAGCTAATATAGTATACAATCGTGTAATATACATGAAATTGTTTGTTTCATTTCTGTCACAGAAGTTTAAGATTATAAAAATCCTAATACTCCCTCAAAAAAAAAATCTTTCAGTTTGGTGTGTACCCAAATATACTGAACTACCCTTTACATGGTGCTTAGAGTAAGACGAAATACTTCAGGAAGCCATTATCCTTCTAGCATTGACGGAAGAAATACCCAGAAATGATTAGAGGCTATTTTTTATACTTTAAGAAGGCACAAATTAATCTGCTAACTTACCGGGTCTTTAATTGGCCAATCTGGAAATCGGAGTGTATCACAAAGTTGTTTGAGGTAATAAATATTACAAAATAGTTCATTTTCTAGTTGTGGATAGTTGATAACTGGGATGGGACAATATTGATAAAGTGCTCTCGTGTTACTCTGAAGACGAGGTGTGAAATCAGCAAGATGGGCAGCGATCTTCTCTATCATGAGGCGCCTACAATTATAAAAACATCCAAGCATTATGAAAGGATTATTTGATTTTAAAGAAATGGTTAAGATAGGTAATCATGCAAAATAATTACATGGACCTTCTTTAGAGTAACTCATTTATTTAGAATACCCTGAGAATGTTATTCAGGGTATTTTAAACTCATGTAAAAACTTTCAATGGATATAAACTTATTTGTAATACCTACCTACAAAGAAGACCATAGAAAGAAAGGCTGATATTACCAGTCCTTCCTATTATAAGTCACTGCTACTGAAAAATTAGTCATGAGATGGTCAAATGGTAAGAAATCTGCATGCAGCACATGGGTATAGCCAGGGAACTCAATTAGCTATCATCCCAAAGAAGCTCATTGCTTGGTATTTACTTTAGTCAATTTAACCACATTTGGGATCTGGCCCTCAGCTAAGCAGAAACTTGATTTGATCAGTACTCATAGAGTTACATTTTTCAGATGGAGGATGCATAATAATAAATTTCAGAAGAAAAACATTACATAGAAAAACTGTGTTGTAAACTTCTTTATATTCCTATACATTTTTTCCTAAAGAAAAATATGACGATCATACAAAATATATTCAAATTGGTGGCTAGCACATGCCAAGCCTATAGGTCAACCTATGGGAGGATACAAATGATAACCAGCAGGTGACACTGTGAGTATGAAGTCAGCCAAAGGAGAGTGAATGACTGACTCAGAAGGTCAACTGGCATCCAGCTGCGAGGACTGAGTGATTCTCCAGAGGTGGCCTTGACACTGGAACTCTTTCCTGCACAAAGCGTGTCTGAACACTGACATCTGCTTCTGGGCTTCTCCTTTTTCTATGTTTCCATCAGCTTTTCCTATGGCATTCTCCTCCTAACAAGGAGAACTGTTAGGAACCCTAACCTCCAGATTAAGGTCAAAATGTTCTGGCTATGGAGTCCCCATTCTAAAATGAATTTAGAATCTCTCTGGTATGGTTCATTTTATATGGGGCATACTTTTTAATTAGTGGAGTACAGTTTTATTTCCAAATATCTAAGAACTGTGTTTTGATTTTATCTCCACATATTCCATAAATACATATTAGTTCATTGCCTGAAATCGTACCAGTTCTACAAACTGACTTAAGAAGCACCAATGATAACAGGGTCTACACTTTCATACAAAGCTCTATTAAGTTCACAGTAATTTTGTCAAATCATGTCAAAATTGATTTGACACCAATGACTGCTGTAGCTTTAGATTATGACACTAGTAAAAGCAGTTCTTTTAATAAGAGTCAAATCAGACAGCAAGGGGCAAAGATTCTGAGTATAAAATACAATCAACTGAGTACTTACCTCATTTCACTGCTCCAGATTGCTTCTGGTGTGTCAAATTCGCCAAGAAAAATCTCAGAAAACTTTTCAGACTCATAATTTTCTAAATAACAAACCATAGCTTCTGGTAGGATGTGCCCAAGTATACTTCTTTGAAAAATATCTTGTCCTTTTGACTTTAAAACAAAACAACATGTAGTCAGAAACAGTAAAGCTATCTTTCAATTTTTTGGCAAACATTTAAGAAAACTAGAAAAAATTGCTTTTGTGCTTTGGAAATTTAGATAGAAACACGGCAAAATGTGAAGTGAAATGTTTTTGGTTTAAAGTGGCTTGACAAGCTCCAAGGTGAACTAACACCTCCAGCCCTGCAGGAGTCTTAACCTCCTCAGGTGCCAGGGCTGCCAACTGGCCTTTGGCCATGAATAATAGTGATGGACAACACAGAAAGATGTAAAAGAGATTAACATCAGTTATTCTGTGTCACATCGCTGACTGCCGTTTCCACCTGTACCTGCTGCTTGTTTTCAAAAACAAGTAAAATTAGTAAATCCAGAAAATCAAGATCTTAAAGCAGGGATGGGGAATATCGGGCCCTCGGGCCATATAAGGCCAACAAAATCATTTGGTCTGGCCTTGCCAAGGCATTAGGGGTGAGTTAATTAAATGTTTGACCGAATATATATATATAGCAGGCTAATTTTTAAGTTGATAATTTTATACAGCCTGCAAGTGATGTTATAAATACCCACATGGCCCTTGGCAGAAAAAAAGCTTCCCCAACCCTGTCTAAATGAGTCTGTTGGCATGAAGGGTGGCTAGGACTTAGATGAAGAATTCCTATTCAAAGTAAGTATAATTAACTATATTAAAAACTCCATATTCTCTGGCTGGCCAAATGGAGTCAGGGTAATGATCACACTTAATCATACTAAATTTTTAAACTCATTTTTTTGCCTGATGTAAATAAAATCCTAAAGACAATAAGAACTTCTCTTATTTCCTTCTAGGCAAACTGAGGACGTTTCATTTCTTTAGGATTTGGCAAAGACCCAGGGAAAAAACCCAGAGATGGTTTTATCACTTATTGCAAAGAAAAATTAGATTATAAATATTTTCAGGCCTTTTGCTAATAAAAGCCATAAATTTACTATCTGTTAAACTTTTAGATTGCTTGTTCTGTTCTTTACAATACTATTATTTAGTAATTCCTGTATCCAAAGTTCTGTTATAAAAAAACACTTTTGTTGTAGTTATTCTAAATATTGTTAGGTGAAATGATATGCATAGTTTCTCATATAAAATTTTAAAACATATGAATAACTGCACCACAAAAAGGAATAATGCCCAAAATGCTTAAGGCTATATTAAGGTGGTATCATTAGAAGCAATTTTTGAAAACTTTTTTTATATTTTCATTTTCCATTTGTATAAAGTTGTGAAAATGACACTGGCATGGACATCACTTTAATATTATCAGAAAGACAGACTATTTCGTAGCTTCACTGGCTACTCTATAAAACATGCAGTTTGGTCTAGTGTCAAAGTGGTCTAACATTCCTTGGTTAGTCTCCTAAACAAATGGTCTGGTTTTGGTTTATTCTTATGCTCTTAAGAAAATCTGAAAACCAACGCTCCATGAAAAAAGCCTAACGAAATTTGAAACACACTTTAGTTATGTGTTGACAAAAATATCTCTGCAAATGTATATTTAAAGTTTCAGGTTGAATAAGTCATTTTTTTCTAGATTCCTTCTTTCCCTCCTCAGTAAAATGGCAAGAACACTTGAAAGCGCCTAAAAAATTAAGTAGCTTTAGAAAAGAAATCACCTCCTTGGAATCTGAACAAAAGGAAGTTTAAGTCATACTGAATGTTAATTGATATATGACTCTGGTATATAATGAACTATTTATGAAAATTAATCCAAATTTTACACAAAGGGAACAAATTACATTTGCAGTGGTGTTACATTATAATCCACATCTTCAATTTCCAATATTAAGTCTAATGGGCAACATTTATTCTCATTTAAAAAATATTAGCTTAGACTAATGTGATGTACCACAAGGGACTGTAAAAATGGACTAAAGTAACACCTGCCCTCACGTGCTCCTAATCCAGTAAACACGCACAGCTCAGGAAGCTTTGTTGCCAGCACGTCTTACCCCGTGTGAAACATGCATGCAGAGGATTCACCTGGCTTACCTCCTCTGACTTGAAAGCCTGCTTGGCATGCGTGTGCTTCAGAAATCTAGGGGAAAAGATTACTGATCAGACACAGGAACTGATTTAGATTTAGTAACCTTAGCTTTTTTAAAGATGAGTTCTTTCTATATAAGAAAAAGCCATAAAAGGCAACTTGTAAATCCAGATCGCCAAAATGTTTAATTTCTCATTAACACAAGAACTTAAGTGAACAGAAAGGTTTTTAAACTATGGTCATATTAAGATTAGATAATAACATGAAAAGTTATCCAATTTTTGAAATTATTTATTTTTATTGTATTTATTGAGAGGGAGAAGAAAAGAGAGAGGGAAACATCGACCTGTTTTTCCACCCATTCATGCATCCACTGGTTGCTTCCTGTATGTGCTCTGACTGGGGACCAAACCTGCGACCTTGGCACATCAGGACAATGCTCTAATCAACTGAACTACCCACCAATAGCACAAAGTATCCAAATTTAAGAAAAAAAAACAAACAAAAAATTGCATGCACAATAGGAATATGGTTACATTAAATATGTATATTAAAATATTAGGTGGTAAAATTCTTATGTTAGATGTGATAAAAGTGGTAAGTGGTGTAATACTAAGTAGCTTTCCCCTATTTGTCTAATTTCTAAATTTTCAGACATATAAACTACTTTTATAATGAAAAGTTTAATGAAAGCAATGTTGTACACACACACATATCAATCCATGTACAATTCAAACAATAATTTTAAATAGATTATCATTAGAGTTCTTACCGAGCCACAGGAAGCACATTGGAACCTGTATACATCATGATAAAGAAAAATACTCCACTAAGATAAAGACGAGGTAACTGTGGGTTATCTTGCATGATATGGTATAACAAAATAGCAACTTTCTCAACAAGGATAGGGTCAAAGGTCAGCAGTAGCTAAAAAAAGAAATAAAATGTTTTTGTTATTGGGTTGTAAAAAAACTGCAATATCATCATTCATTTTAGGTTTATGTATTTCTTGTACTGAGGTTACAGTTTCTTATATGCAGTAAGTTACAAAATAAAAATCCATGGGATTCGGTAAGCTTGTCTATCAAATGTTACTAGTAAAAAAAACACCTTAAAACAAGAATAAATACTAGCTCAGATTAGGAGGTCAAAGTTTTAGATTCAGATATGAGATTCTAAAAATATTTGAAGATGATTCATTTCACAATAGTTAATGCAGAGATTAAAAATATTAGAATTGATCAAAATTTATTCAGAAAAAGTCCAAATATGCCTGAAGCTGTTTTGTCATGATTATAGGTAAAATTGTTTCTTGTGCAGGAATCTTATGACAAAAGAAAAAAGAAAAGCAGCTACTCTTTGGGTTATTTTCAGTTGAGTGGATGTGAAACATCCCCCAAAGAAGACTTAAGAACTCAAGGAGCAGAGCAGAGCCGAAACCGGTTTGGCTCAGTGGATAGAGCTTCGGCCTGCGGACTGAAAGGTCCCAGGTTCGATTCTGGTCAAGGGCATGTACCTGGGTTGCGGGCACATCTCCGGTGGGGGACGTGCAGGAGGCGGCTGATCGATGTTTCTCTCTCATCGATGTTTCTGACTCTCTATCTCTCTCCCTTCCCCTCTGTAAAAAAATCAATAAAATATATTTTAAAAAAAAAGGAGCAGAGCAGAGAACGCCATCAGCAAAACAGCAGTACACAAGTTTCTCTCTCATCGATGTTTCTGACTCTCTATCTCTCTCCCTTCCCCTCTGTAAAAAAATCAATAAAATATATTTTAAAAAAAAAGGAGCAGAGCAGAGAACGCCATCAGCAAAACAGCAGTACACAAGAGATCTACACAAGCAGGTAGAGGACAAGAGGGTAACCAAACATCAGGTCTCTAGAAATCTGAGCTGGCAATACTAGCATCTGTGATCACAGTAATAAATAAAAAATAAAAATCATACAACGTTGCTAGAATACTTGATAAAGAAATTTAGTAAGTTTTAGCTTAATAAAAGTGGCATTTCAACTTTCTATAAACAATTACTTCCAAAGAATCCCCAATTTGATGTCAAATGTTATTAGTAAAAAAAATAAATTTAAAACAAAAGTACTAGCTCAGATTAGAGGTCAAAATTTTAGATTCAGATACGAGACTATTTAAATAGCTATGTCTTTAAGTAAATAATTTAAATTTCTCTGTATTTTGGTGTCTTAGTTGTTCAAGAAGGTGTTTAGTACTATGACATATTTTTTCAAGGATAAATCAAGATATAGTAACACAGGATTTTCCCTAGTGTTAGCAGTTGTAACATAGGACTTGACAACACTTTTAACAAAATATGGGAATTAGCAGGCAAAATCCCAAAATATTTGAAATTGTGACTATACTAGAAGACATGAAACATTTACTGGTATCTTAGAGGCATCTAAGAGCAGTCTAAAAATTCTGAAGCTATTTCCAATGGTAAAACTGGTGATTGCTCTTAAAATCAAATGAAGTAAAAAATCTGTACAAACTAATATAGATAATGTTCCTGAAAACTACTACTGCCTAAATGTGCTTAGCAAGATTAAGGTCTTCCAGAACACAGAAAATTAAAGAAAAACAAACAGCTTCTCAAAAATATTTTTTAAACTCAGTATTAAAAAAATATAGGAGGCATATATTGTTAAAAGGAACTACTTTTATAATTAAAATTCTTCTTTTAAATAACTTTAATTATTTAGATATTACTAAAGATGTTTGGTTAATTAAAATAGATCTTTCCCACACAAAGTTTCACGTTATACTGACCAAATCTGTTAAAATTTGTTTTTTAGTCATCTTTTCTGGGCCTGAAATTCAACAGCATTTGCATTTACTTCTTTCCTTTCAGTTTCATAGGTATTGGAAAAACATTTGAGAGAGTTAGATTTTCCGGTACTGTCCTTCACCTACATGCCGAGACGTTCCAGAATAGAAAACAAAAACCTCTCCCACCAGCTCACACATACAGCGCACATTCCTCTTGGCTGGGGGATGGGGAGGTGGTGGAACAGAAGGAACAGTAACTACAGTGCACTTTCACTTAAGCATCTGAACAGGAATGTCCACAACAGAAAAGCCCGCAGCAAACCACAGTACATCACCTTTAAGTTATTACAGTGGTGTGATTATAAGAATGGATAATAACTAAAACCTTTTGAGAATAATTCTGGAGTCTAGAGTCTTCCCATATTTACATTCTTGGATACACAATCTCCCACAGTTTATTTAGAACATCAATTTAATTAGCAGTAAGTGTGAAGTAAATGTAATTCGGGGTTCAGGCTTTTTGAAAATGGAATAAACTACAAAGAAACAATGACTGGGGCTCCTAGTAAAATTAAGTAAGAAAAATGATTCTTAAAATAGTATTCCTAATTTGGTAACAGAAGAGTAACTCACCTGAATAATATGGGGAAGGCAAGCATTGTCTGAGAGCAGTCTTTTCACTCTGGGTAAAGGCCGAATGATGGCATTATCTTGATCTCTAGAAAATATTTTCTAAGGTCAACTTTTAATATTTTCATTAAAATTTATATGATCAGAGCATATGACATTCTACTAGGCATGAAGCATATTACCTTACTTTTTTTGTTAATGAAGACTAAGCTCTCATACAGCTGGGAACATGATTAGGTATTTTGGTTTAAATCTATTTGGCTGCTTAATATGACTTCATTTCCTTCCATAAGATTTCCTTGAAAAACAGTACCCTAGAAGAGCCAGAGACTCTTATTTATTATTTAATTGATTAAACTTGGTGTTGTCTAACACTGTCAGTGGAGATTCCCCCCAAAGGGCATATCAAACTATGTCACATAAATTTAAACCATTTACCTACTCTCAGTATTTTCCAAGTAAAGCCTTAATTCAATGCTACATTATTCTAACTACTATTTATGTCACTTTAAGTCTGATCTGAATTTTAAAGAGAACTGGAACATGAAAGCCTCAAGTGTTATAAAAATGACAGTTCCTCAATAATTTCCATCACAAATATCTGTAGCATAATAAAATGATGTACATGCTAATATTTTATAAAGATTAAAATGTCTCATTCAAGGGTCATAATTATGATTATTACTGGATAACAAAGTCTCACCTTCACTCGTCAGTTGGGGCAAGATGTGAGCCTAGACTCATGTTCCTGTACCAGGAATGGCTAACCTGACAGGTCAGGAGCTGGCACCTGCCACTGTCTACAGACTGCAGTGTGCTTATTTCAACAGTTTATACCTGATTCATATAAATGGCAACTATTACTATTGCTAGAAGACAGCTAGCAAGCCTCAATATCATTATTTGTAGTCTTTCAGAGAAAGATGTTTTTAGCTACTTTACCAATATAATTTACAAATTATTTCTTTATATCTTTTTTTTAAAAAGCTCCAAAATTCAAAGCAGCATTCCCCCAAGGCCACAAATGGAATACCGTTGCTTTAAATCACCAAAGTACTCCCATGCCATCACAGGGGAAGCATTTTTACAAATGGGGAAAAGATGATTAAGAGTCCCTGGTAACCATGGAAATGTTCAATTACATTTTACCTGCTTGGAAAATATCCACACATTGTGATCAACATGTTCAATATAAGGGTAGCAAGGTCAGTTTCATTTAGCACAGCCTGTCCACTGGCTAACAGACACCACTTAAGCTGAGGGATTGCCTGTAGTGGTCGCCATCCATCCATGCCTTGAGCCCAGCATCTGGTCTTTGCATTTAACATTCCTTTGGTCCACAGTTCTTGCATCTAAATGAAAGCAAGGCATCATTATTACAGACAAATAAAGCAAAATGAAAGGGTTTGCAAATGCTTTCTATTTTATAGTAAATACATACTAAACTATGAAATAAACATATAAGTTCACTATTAAAGAATAATAGTAAACTTTTGTTGACAGGCCTTTAGGAACCCAAATTTGGCTACTAATAAAAAAATAACCATTTAGCTGGTCAGCCAGTGAGTATAAAGAAACACTGGAAAAAATTAAAACAGTAGGCAGAATGTAAAATGACCAAATTATGCAAACAAAAGGCTTGGTGTTCTATAAAACTCTTTGGCTAAATTCTGAGCCTGGGAGGCTAAGGATGGGAGGGCAGAATCAAACATCAGCAGATGTGAAGATAGAAATTGCCTTTGGACTATACAGGCAATTTTTAATAAATTTCAGGCTGCATATTAAAACATCCTATTCATACAAAAAAGCTTTGTAGTTTAACATAATTATCAAGGTAACAACTGTTACATAAAATTCATTAAAAGTCTGAGTGCTACCTCCATTAACAACTGCTTTTAAACACTAAGGTTTGAAGACATCATTTAATATGTGTGAGTGTGTGTGTGTTTCTCTAGAAATGCAAACCATCCAATCCTTCATGTGGAAATGGAAAGGCAGAGCCCTTGGAGCTGATGACACTAATTCAAAATATAGCGTTAAAATATTCTAATATCTCTGTGTGTACTAAGCACAGGGAAATAAGAAAGGCTATGACTTTCATGAAAAATTTCTCTGAGACACATACCTCATGAAATCCATACGGGCCACTCCTTTCTTTGTCTGCACTGCCAAAGTACCATTCCTTTTCACTCTCTCTTTTCATATCTGGAGCAGCTTCAATTACATTGCTCTAAGTTTTAAAATAATTTAGTTATTTTTTAAGACAGAAATTTAAGGGGGTAATTTTCATAAAAAGTTACATAGTACTAATTTCTTGGGTTTTATTCCTTTAAAAATTCACCTAAATTTTTAAGAGACCTTATTTTAAGAGGTAAGGGTTAAATGCCTAGCCTAATAGTCCAAAAAAAGTGACTTGCTTTCTAAGAAGCATTAGAAGTAAAATCTAAGCTAAATTCAAAGATATCTACATTCCTGATGGTCCTTTATAAATTCTCAGGGCACTAAAATTTTAGTAGCAAAGAACACTGCAAATAGCTATAAAAATAAACATATACCATTAACCTTAAATCACAATGCTCAAATAACTAACATTCTTCTTTTGAGGGAAAAACTCATTCCAACTAAAAGTTTCAATAAGCATCTGATCCAAGAATTAAAATGCTGACAGGAAACTTTTAGTGGTTTTAAACACTTAGTTTCAATCTATTACCATCACTACAGGTCACTATTATATAATTTTAGTTATCAATGTTTATAAAAATCTAAAATAGAATTTTATGTAATCAGTATATTTTTATTAAAACATGGTTTTTAAGTACTCTCCTAACTATTAGCTTTCAGTTACTCATATTGAGAAGGATAACAAAGTGGTCAAGAGCATAGACTTCTGGGTTCTAACTTAGGCTCTGTTCCTTACTCACTGACCTTGGGCAATATACCTAGCCTCTCTGTTCCTTAGTTTCCTCATCTGTAAAATGGGAGCGTTGTTGGGGATTTAAAGGGTTAACATATTATGTGTATCAGAATAGTACCTGGTACACTGTCATGCTATACAACATCACAATTACTATTATTCATACCTGATAACAGAAAATGCCATCATCTATTCAAGTAGCACTTCTGTCCACACTCTAGCCAAAATTTAAAATGATTATCCTGCACTAAGAGATTAAACTAAAACAAAGCATAACACAGAAAGGAAAGAAAGAAGGGAGAAAGGGAGGGAGGAAGGGAAGGAGGAAGAAATGTCCCATGAGCTAAGTATAGATCCCTTCTGTAAGTTAGGTATCAGAAGAGGCCTTTCAGCAGAGACTGGCAGCTCTGTCCTCTTACTGGCTGGTTTTGAGAAGGTCCCCAGATTCAATGTATATTCTTCATGGCTGTCAATGCTACAAGTTCTAGTTACATAAGTGGTGAACCTAAAGGTTGCATTGCCTCAAAATAAGACACTAGCAATGTAGTTACTTTAAAGGACAAAGAGACATTGAAAAAATAAAAATGAATCATCACTGTCCATTTCGGATTGTTCTTATTTTCCCATTTTTGTGTGACTTAATCTCCCCTGTATTAGTACTATACTTATTGGAGCAATACACTTTTAGCCACATATACTGACGTATTTTCAGATTTTTATGATTCTTTTGATCCTAAAAGTATATTTCACGGATGTAAAACTCGTAAAATCTACATAAGAATACATACTTGCAGTGGTACCGTAGCTCGGCTTACATGGAGATGTGCAAGGGTAAGTAAGTCCACAAGGATTCTAATCCCATTTGAATCCATGAGATCCTTAACATTTTTCTAGGAGACAAAAACATTTTTACATAATCTAAAACCTTTCTCTTTAATATGTACTACTACCTAAAAGGCTCTCAACGAAGAGAATATTTGGAATCTGAAAAACTTAACATACAAGTGATACTAATTGATATTTCCAGAATTTTGTGTTCAAGGAACATGAATTTAGACAAAAATAAAAAAGGCTAAAGCTATATTACAAATATATCACATAAAAATATTTTTCTTAAACTATATTCTGAGCAAATGAAACAAAATAAAAATAAGCAAACAAATGAAAGGCTGGCAGGAATAACACCCATATAAACTCTGGTACTACAATTATCCTGCATTTTACAAGGCCTTTTTGTTAATAAACAAATTATTCTATAATCAGAAATAAAATCTGGCATATTAAAAAAACTTTTAATGTTCCAGTATATTTTTGTAAATGTAAGATAAAACTAATAATTTCTTAGAAGTTAGGAAGAGATTATAATTTCAATTAAATTTTCTTAGGACTTATTAATTACACTTCATTTTAAAGCATTTGCATTATTTACTAAAGGACTAAAACTAAACAAGTTAATATTAGTATAAAATTTAATTTAAAAGAAACCTCAAATTTTATTTCAACATCATGCATTTGTGAATGTTATAAATATTACAACTATAAATTCCTGTGAGAAACCAGCACAAACCGATTTAAATGTCTTAAAAATAAACTATGAAGAGCTAAAGTAACTTTTTATGTCTTCAAATTACTTGAAAATGTATAATGATAAATCAAAATGTATACTGATAAATTAAAGTTTCCACTTTCTAATGGACTGACTATTCTCGGGGGGGAAAGGGGTGTGGGGGGTGCGGGAAGAGACGGGACAAAAATCGTACCCCTATGGATGAGGACAGTGTGGGGGAGGGGGTAAGGGCAGAG
>NW_005356674.1:5657456-5660045 GCF_000412655.1 Myotis brandtii
GGAGGGGAGCTATGGGGGAAAAAGAGGAACAACTGTAATAGTCTGAATAATACAAATTTAAAAAAAAAAATTTCCACTTTCTGTATTTATTTCACTTCAAATCTAATCCTAAAGATTCCCTAAAGAAAAATCAGCTAGCGATTTCACCCCTCATTATTCTTCACTAAGATAAAATTATCATTAATCAGTATCTGTAATGGTAGGGTAGGATGTACAGAGAATATTTGACAAACTTTTCCCTCTAGAACAGTGGTTCTCAACCTTGGCTGCACATTAGAATCACCTGGGAATCTTTTTTTTAAAAAAATATATTTTATTGATTTTTTACAGAGAGGAAGGGACAGGGATAGAGAGTTAAAAACATGGATGAGAGAGAAACATCGATCAGCTGCCTCCTGCACACTCCCCACTGAGGATGTGCCCGCAACCAAGGTACATGCTTTTTAAAATTCTGATTTCTGGGCCTCATCCTCCGGAAATTCTGTTTCTTTGTTACTAATGTTGTGGCCCCACCCCATAACAAAGAAACAGAATTTCCGGAGGATGAGTCCCAGAAATCAGGATTTTAAAAAAATTCCTAGGTGATTCTAATGTGCAGCCAAGGTTGAGAACCACTGCTCTAGAAGCTTTCTGATCTAAAAAAATTACCATGTCTGGATAATTAACTTAAACTGCAGTAATTTATCTTTTTGTTACACACTCATGTGACTTTGGAAATAACATTTATGCAGAAATACTGTACCTTATTAAGGATCAACTTGTTAAGGAAGAGGATTAATCTATCTCGTTCAAGTTTATCTGTGCACTATTGAAATAAATGAGAATTTAGTCAGAAGTGAACAGAAACACAAGTTAGATGTTACCATCACTGGACAAGATCAACCAGCAGCCAGTAAGAAATAATGTCATCTTTTAAACAGTAAGAAAATCAAAGAACATCAATTATTAGAAATCCTCCAATGTTTTGCATTCTCTGCAATTTTATATAACTTCTCTCATGTCCCTAGATAGGCAGATATTTTAAAAGTCATAAAGAGATTATTTCAGCATACAGCTTTAAGAATATATGTAAAAATTAAAATAAGTGAATTAGCTCAAATAATACCTTGAATTAAGTAAAAATTTCAAATAATTAATTAATGATGTTTCACATAATCACATCATGATAAATACAAACAAGAAGGAAAATGTATCTGCCTAAAATACAAATGCTATGCCACAAGTACTCAGGTTCACTAGAGTAACTGAATTAGAGTGTGGTGTAACAGCAAACAATAAGGATTTTCAGCTGGTTATATTATTTTCTAGGTATGTTTTGTGACCTTACGCAGAATCAAGTTTCTAATCTACAGCTGAGGCAATTATAACAAGCATTGATGGCCATTTGCAAAATTGGTGAAATGGTTCTAAAGCAGTTCTCTAAAATTTAAATTGTTAAGTATAGAAAGAATGTAAACACAAATGAAAAAAACAAAGTGTACACACTGAAGCAAGTAGGTAACACTCAAACTTGAGCTGCGCCATGGATGACGTGATCAATTTGTTCTTTCCTCCTACCATGCTCAAGTGTTAAATGACAAACTTTCTAAAATAAAAAGGTGCTAACTCACTTCCATTTTATTGGTTATCACTATAGTGCTGAAAAGATTTACTAGCTCCACACTTCAAAATTTAGTATGCTAGCATCATTTAAGATTTTTCCAAAACGGAAAACCAAAAGTACATAAAACTCTTTTACACACCTGTCCAGCTCATCCATATTTAAAGATTGACAAAGAGGTTGCTTAAGTCGTTCAAAAGCAGCAAATGAAAAAAAATAAACAAGTACTAACCCATTAGTCATTTCCTACTCATCTATAAATAAGTATAATGTAAATTACAAAAAAAAAAAAAATCTCATGCAGAAAGTTATGGTAGCAAGGCGATCAAACAGAATTTAAATGTAATATTGAAAATCTAAACATGTACTGCAATGACACTACCAAGTAGCAGTTTCCTTAAATGATACCTTACCCTTTCTAACATTCCAATGATATATCGTGTATCTGTAAAAGGTCCTATTTCTTCATGACATCTGCCATAAACAATAGCAAGGGCTTGTAAACATAGACACTTCATGTTTACTTTTGGGGTGAGCAGGAAACGATGATAGAGCTCATTGAAAAATTCATACCTAGATTTAAAAAAAGTTCACAATAAAATTAGCCATGAAACAGTAAAAACATATATATACAGTACGTTTTAAGATCACCAGTGGATGCCTAAAAACCAGATAGTAACAAACCCTATATGTTCTATGTTTTTTCCTATACATACAAACCTATGATAAAGTTTAATTTATAAATTAGGCACAGTAAGAGATTAACAATTACTACTAATAAAATATAATAATATAGTGTAATTAAGTTATGTGAACATGGTCTCTCTCAAAATATCTGATAATGGAGGTGGTTACTAAGTGACTAGTGGGCAGAGAGCAAATACAATCTATAATAATAAAAGTGTAATATGCAAATCAACTGAACGGCCGAACAGCAAAATGACTGTCCAGAGGACCATGCTATGACACACACTGGCACCAGGCCAGCC
>NW_005356674.1:5660091-5661416 GCF_000412655.1 Myotis brandtii
GTGACGGGGAGGGGGAGGGGGCTCCATGGAACCAGGGAACTGGGGGTGTGTGGCAGCAGATGCCAGGCCAAGGCAGGTGCGGGGCCGGGGCTGTGAAGCCAGCAGCCGGGGAAAGGAAGGCCTACCTTGCACAAATTTTGTGCATCAAGCCTCTAGTGTGGGTATAAAGGACAAAGGGATGATTTATGGGATGGTGCGGGACAGCACAAGATTTTACCATGCTACTCAAATTGTGCACAATTTAAAACTCATGAATTGTTTATTTCTGGAATTTTTCATTTAATATTTTCAGACTGTGGTTGACTGCAGTAACTAAAACCACAGAAAGTCAAACTGTGGGTAAGGGGAGACTACTGTAACAAGATATAAAGACTAGCTTACGATCTCTTAATTGATCCACTTTCTTCATTCTCATCTTCTTCCAATAGTAATCTCAGATAATAGTCTCCTATTTTGATTTCCTCTGCCAAGCACTCATATTTAACCTTATTAATAAAAACAAATTACATTACTTTACTTTACAATATATTTTTGGCTATTTCCACATAATCATTTCTTAGATTCTGTCAGAGCTTTTTTCTTTTCTTGATAAGGCAGCCTTTAAATTAATAATTTCATAATGAATTATCTGGTAATTCATTATTACTAATGTAACTATTTCAGTTAAATGTTAAATCAGAATTACACACCAATTTTATGAATGTAAAACTTGCTGATAAAAATTCACAGGACTACATGGTGTCCATGAAGGCTTAAGAGAAGGAAGAATCAAAATACCTTCAGAGTATAAACTGCTTCATTCCCTTCTTACCTTGCCATGACCAAGCAAGGTGTAAATGGTCCTGCACCACACATAAGTTTGCCCAACTCAGACAAGCTACTTCAGGTCTTCCCTCATCTCCCAACACATCAACTGTATATCACTTTATGATATAATGTTTTACAGTATTTACTGTCTGCATGTCGAATCACCCTACGCTACAAATAAGAGGCAACATACAAGACAGAGCCCATGATTAGAATCTGAGGTGGCACCAGAACCCTTGTACACAGGCTGCTTATACACTGTTAGGCTATTATCTATATACTAGTGGCCTGGTGCACGAAATTCCTGCACGGGGGTGGGGAGGTGTCCCTTAGCCCGGCCTGCACCCTCTCCAATCTGGGACATCTCTCTCACAATCCGGGACTGCAGGTTCCTAACTGCTCACCTGCCTGCCTGCCTGATTGCCCCTAACCACTCTGCCTGCTGGCCTGCTCGCCCCCAACTGCCCCCCTGTTGGTCTGCTCACCCCCAATTGCCCCCCTGCCAACCTGCTCACCCC
>NW_005356674.1:5661510-5690366 GCF_000412655.1 Myotis brandtii
TACCAGCCTGCTCTCCCCCAACTGCCCCCCCCTGCTGGCCTAATTGCCCCTAACCACCTCTGCCTTGGCCCTGCCACCATGGCTTTGTCCAGAAGGTCTCCCAGTCTAATTAGCATATTACCCTTTTATTAGTATAGATATATAATAAAAGCGTAGCATGCTAATCAGACCGGACGACCTTCCGGACGAAGCTGGGGCTGCAAGGGCGGAGGCGACTTCGAGGGCCAAGCTCCTTGCACGAATTTTGTTCATTGGGCCTCTAGTAGATATATAAAAGGCTAAGTGTCTGTCGGACCGGTAGCTATGATGCGCACTGACCACCAGGGGGCAGATGCTCAACGCACGAGCTGCTGAGCTGCAGTGACTTGGTAGCAGCAGTTCTCGAGTGTGCACCCTAAAACCAGAGAGGAGGGAGCCCGATTCCTCACAGGGCTGCGCGATTCCACCTTCAGCCGTGGGTTATGTTGTTGCTGGGGCACTGTTGGCCCCGAATCTGGTTTACTGCACACTTGCATTTGCATTCCACACCCTGTACAACAGCAACTTTGAAGAGTTCCCTCTTGCACTCCAGGACTCCTTGGGGGATGTTGGAGAGCTAGTTTCAGCCCAATCCCTGCAGGCCAGGCCAAGGGACCCCCCTGCCGGAGGGCCCCCACTCACTCCGCAAATGCCCTTCGAGCCACAGTGCCTCCCCAGGTGCGGCCAGTCGGGGAGGGACCACAGGAGGTTGGCTCCAGGGTTGTCCGGCCCATCTCACCCAGTCCCTTCCCACCAGCCACCTTCTAATTAATTTCCTTTTAATGTGCACAAATCCGTGCAGCGGGTCACTAGTCTCAAAAAAAGACTTGAACGTAGCCCAGCTGATGTGGCTTAGTGGTTGAGCATCGACCCATGAACCAGGAGGTCATGGTTCGATTCCCAGTCAAGCACATGCCTGGGTTGGAGGCTCAATCCCTAGTAGGGGGCATGCAAGAGGCAGCTGATCCATGATTCTCTCTCCCACTCCTTTCCTCTCCCTGAGATCAATTTAAAAAAATATATTTGCAAGCAACTGTAAAAAGGAATTACCTGACCCGATTATCAAAATTATTTTTCCAAAACCTAAAATAACTGACTTCTAAAAATATAAGCTATACTTAATCAAATATATAATGTACATCCATTTCACTTTCTTTCTACACATTCTGAGCATTCAATTCATTCAACTTCTAATTATTAAGCATATACTGTGTGTGCCATGCACTGTTCTAGTCATCAGGGATACAACAAACAAACAAACATAAGAATTTCCATCCTTACAGGAGTAGATAAAAAAGTAGAATATAGAATAGTTGGTGATAAGTGCTATAGAATGAAAAAAAGCAAGGAAAGGGGATAGAGAGAATTTGTGTGTGTGTGTGTGTGTGTGTGTGTGTGTGTTAAGTAGAGTGGCCAGGGAAGGACCACTAATGATGTCAGCTATCCAGTGAAAAAAATGTTCTATGCAGAGGAGCAGCAAGTAGAAAACTCCTGAGTCAAGAACATCAATTTGGTGTTTTTCAGGGAAGCCATTGTGACTGGAGAAAGAGTGAAAGGGTGAGCAGTAGGAGGTAAGATCAAAGAAACAATGCTTGGGGTTCGGGGTTACACAGATCCTGTCTTGTAGGTCATTTTAAAGACCCAGATTTTTACTAAGTGAGATGGGTAGCCATAGGAGCACCAGAGGGCTTTGAGCACAGAAGTGACATGATCTACTTACATTTGAACAAGATCACACCACTGCTATGTTGATAATGAATTGTAGGGAGATAGGGGTAGAAGTAAAGATTGCTAAAATCCCAGAGAAGAGAGTTGGTTTCTGGATAAATTTTGAAGGTACATTGAATAGGATTTGCTGACAAGTTGGATTTGGGATATAAAAGAAATTATTTCAAGAGTTTGACCAGAAAAATAATGAGAAGCAACATTATACAAGATCAGAAAAAGTGCAAGAGAAGTAGATTTAGGGAAAGAACAAGAGCTAAGTTCTAGATGCTTGTTAAATATCCAATTACAGGATAAAAGTATGAAACCTAGGAAAGAAAGTAGCAGCAGGAGATAAAAATAAGAAAGCCACCAGTAAATAAAAAAATTTCAGCCCAGCTGGTCTGGCTCTAAGGTTGAGCTTCGACCCAAGAACAAGTTGGTTTGATTCCTAGCCTGGGCACAAGACCAGGTTGCGGGCTCAATCCCCAGTTGGGGAATGCAGGAGGCAGCCAATCGTTGATGTTCCTGTCTCATCAATGCTTCTATCTCTCTATCCCTTTCCCTCTTACTCCCTCTAAAAATCAATAAAAACATATTAAAAAAACAAAACAAAACATTTCAAGCCACGAGAATGGATGGGATCACTGAAGCAATGATTATACATGAAAAAAGGTCCATGAACTGATCCTTTGGGGCCAATAAACATTTAGCAGTTGGAAAAATAGGGAAAATGAGCAAATAAGGAGTGGCCAGTGAAGGAGGAGAAAATCCAAGAGAATATAGATTCCCAAAACCAAAGTAAAGAAAGTCTTTCAAGGAGGAGAAAATGAGCAAAATAAAATCATTCCATGTTTTTGAAATGCAGTTAGGTTAAAGATCAAAGACCAAATGGTCATGAGCATGCTCTAATTTACAATTGTAATAAGAGTTTACATTATACACATGCACACAAAATTATCTACCACCAGATTTCTTCTTCTTGTTTTGTCATTTCTCACATCAATATTTTAATAGAATAGCAAAATGTGGTCACATTCAGAATCAAATTACCAAAAAATTAATTAAACAAGCTATAAAGAACAAGGAGAACAGGTGATGTTTCCATGGAGAAAGAATCTAAAGGGGGAAAAAAGAAACCAAGCGAAGAACAGATCTAGAATGCATAGCATCAAATTTATTAAAACTGCTACACGATTCTCAGGTAAAAAGCCGACTTACTGAACAAAATTTTTTATTTATTTTTTGTCTCATGCAAAGATTAAAGTTTTCCAAAGTTTCTTCCATAAAATTAAGAGAGAAAGGTAAGGATATATGTTATATAACTATAAACTTATAACACTCCCAAAATAATACATGCTTATTAAAAACATTAATATGCTATAAATATTAAACTTTACCTCAAATTCATGGTGGTTCCAGGCAATCACACTGGTACTACCAAGCTCTCTATCAATATTAAATGCTCTCATTTCAGATTCAAGACTATCTCTCAATTCTTCTCGTGTTTTGAAATTCCAAATTAGGTTTGATTTGGCGTGGTCCTGACCAAACCTAGACATATATATATAATCAGAAGGAAACAATAAGCATGAAACAAAAATCTATAAATATCCCTTATTACATCTTATAATAATGAAGAAAACAGTACAACTACTAAACTTTAGCAAGTATAAATAAAATAAAAATTCTGTAAAGTAAGTATACTAAAATGTTATGGTAGAATTCTGATGACAGATATACAGCTATTCACTGTAAAATTACTTCACCCTTTCTACATGTTTGAAAGTTTTCATAGTAAAATGTTGGGGGGGGGGGGACTGAACTCATACTATAAAATAAATGTGTGAATTTCAAAATAAAAAAACTGATATTTCAATCTCAATATATATATTGCTAATATAAATTCCAGACAGAAAATATTTAGATATCAAATTTGAAGTTGGGGAAGATAATTTCTGGCTTATTGGGTGTGAAGTGTGTGGGATGAGCAACATTCTACATTAGAACCATATAAACTACCTAAGAAAGAATACTGATAAATTGCCAAGCTCTGATTGATATTTTCCACGTATCTTCCTTTTATTTCTGGAATAATTTAACCACTGTAATAAATTTGGACACAGTCCGAACTGGGGATGAATAGGCTTCATATCCATTCATTTTCAGTCTGTAATCCTCCTAGCAAGCCTGGCATCAGAGTTCTAAGGGAATTCTAGGGGGCACACAATTGAGGGATTCCTAAGGAAGAAAAGCAAGGCATATTCTTAAGGCCATACTATCCCATATAATAAAAGGCTAATCGACTGAATGGCAGAAAGACTGGTCACTATGATGTGCACTGACCACCAGGGGGGGCAGACGCTCAACGCAGGAGCTGCCCCTTGGTGGTCAGTGTGCTCCCACAGAAACTGGGCTCATGGCTGGCAAGCACAGCTGCGGTGGCGGGGTCATCTCCCGCCTCCGCAGCAGCACTAAGGATGTCCAACTGACAGCTCAGGCCCCTCAGTTGGACATCCCCCGAGGCCTCCCAGAGTGCAAGAGGGTGCAGGCCAGTCTGAGGGGACCCCACACACACACCCAGTGCATGAAATTCGTGCAGTGGGTCTCTAGTATTTTAAAAGTACTTTGGGAAGTTTTCAAAGCCCATATTTTCTTCTTTTAGCCAAAGTATAATCAATAGGTCATCTTCCAGACTGAATACTATGAGTTATCTCAAAAAAGGTTTGCAAACTCCCCAAAATGTTTTTTTCAAAGAGTCCTTTTGTGTGTGTATGTGTGTGCTGGGGGGGGGGGGAAAGATGAGAATAAGACGGGGTTACCATGTTAGAAAAGCTGTAAAAGTATATCATGTAAGCTAACATGGATACTCATTTTCTATTAAGACTCCTTATGTTTCCATCATTCACCTCTTTTAAGACTCCATTCTCAACAAGGCTTCAAGTTATTAAGCAGTTATTTCTAAACCATAATAGTGTTTTAAAGTAACCATCTATAAACCTTACTAAACATTTAAAAATAACTTAGGCTCTTTAGTCTACCAACATTCTATAAAAGGCTTTAATTTTACTGAAGCATCATTAAAAGGTCATACCAATCTTAGTGGTTATAGTTCCTGACCTCAATAGCATAAAAATACCTGTGGCATAAAGCACTAGTTCCAAACAAATAAAAAAACAACAACAACAAAAAAGATATGTCATGATTCTTTTCTAATGGAAATGCCAAACTTAATCTACGTTGAAAAAAAAAAAGGCCTTTGGTTTACCTATAATAGAAGAGATCCCAATTTGCTTCTATTTTTATTCTTTGTCTTCTCTTTCGAAGAACTACTGGCTTTTGGTTTACATTCTGGAAAAGAAAGAAACTTCATAGTGCTCAATCTGGGGCTACCAAGTAGGCTCAATCAAAAGATCATCACTTTGTAAGTGGTAAGAAATATTTCCTCCATCAAATTTTGGCAGAAACAAAACTACTGAAATAAAATCTATAAAATATGAGCATAGAATATTAGATTTATTACAATATAATACTTTGTCAGCATATACTTCTATAGTGTTACTGAAATATTTTCATGTAGTCTAAACTCATTGTTTCAACACCAAACTTCGTTAAAATTTATAGTGATGACTAATAAAATTTGTAATAGCCAAAACAGTGATTTGTTTTAAACATTTACATGCAGTTAATACAGAAGCCATGGGAAAATAATGAAAGAAAAAGATTACAGGTCATGAAACGGCTACCAAAGTCAAGAAGAGCAAGATCAAATTAAAATAACTAGTGGACAAGAAATAAGTATCTATATCCAGACACATGTGAAGTGAGACTTGAATTTAATTTATTAGACAAAGAATATCAAAGACAATTCCACATGCCAGACAGATATGAATTTCACACATGTAGCAGGAACTTAAAACTCACCATATTGTTTCTGTCCTGAATTTAATTGTAAAAAGGAAAAAATAAAAATTTTTTAAAGAAAATAGAGTGAGCCTATATCTGCTAAGCTATATACAAATTTTACAAGTATGTCATCAATATACACCACCTTCATTTTAAGACAGAAAAAAAGGCCCAGCTGCTTCTCAGACTCAAATTTTAGGCAGTTATAAACCCATTTAAAATTTCACAAAAAGCTTTGGCCACCATTCCAGAAAAAAAACAAAAAACGTATGTAAGGTTTACAACTGAAGTGGAAGATTTTAAAGATTTCTTGAAGTCTATACATGGACTGCAGGTTAAAAATCTCTATTCCAAGTAAAACCTATATGTATTTCAGACATGAAAATTTTATCTTCAATGTGACAGAAACAAAAAGTGGAAGTAGTATTGATTAAAACATGAAAATCTATAACTTCATTAAATAAGTGGCAAATTATATAAAATAAAGAGACTAGATGATATAGAGAGAATAAAGGTAAAATGAGCAGTACATTTTAAAAAGTAAATGCTCTTTGAAATATAAAACCTATTAACTATAACAGAAAATGTTTTCTACAAATTTTAATTCTATGTACTATCTTGAAAAGTAATGTAAGGTGAACTTGAATAAAATTTGTACTCAATTAATGACAAATCTTTCCTTAAAATCTTAACTAAGAAGTACTTTCTTCAATTTTCAGGACAATAAGCTAGGAGTCTAGAGTAATGAAAATGTAAATGCTATACCAAAAAGATAAATAGCTCTCCAAATCCTGGGCTGACTGATTCAGAGACTTAGGCTTATTAAGTCTAAGCCCCAAATAGCTAAACAAATCCCAAAACGAAAAACAAATCACATAAATACGTAAAAAGTAATTTTTATATAAACCAAAGGTTATTAATCCAACCAAAACATTAGCTATATATGGAAATTACTTCATAAACATCCTGATGAAATGTAGTTAATTTCAAAGATTTGCCAGTTAATCTTGCCAATGGTTAATTTCAGACTTTAGCTAAGGCATAAGATCATTCCAATATGTGGTGTTAATATTTACGAATAAAACAGTCACAAAGGTTATTATTTTATTAAAATATTAATGTTGAAAAACAGTATTCTGGCAGAAATAATTAGTATGCTACCAAAATAATTTCTTGATTAACATTTGTCTATTTGGTGTCATTATTTGCTCAACATTTTAGATAATACCCCGTGTAAATGAAACCAACAACCAATTAAACATTATTGATATTAAAAATAAATTCCCGCTGAATTGTTGTCTTTTAATAACAGATGTTATCCACATTTCTAACTTCAACAGCTTTAGAGCACTCTCCCTCGGGGGAGCAGGCCCGAATCTTTCCTGTCCCCTCTTCCCTCAGGACCGATTACCTTTACCTTTCTGTGTCCTAAGCTCTAAAGGGCCTCTTTCTTTTACCTCTGTAACTCTTCTCCTGAACCCATTTCTTCTACCACTCCCTTCTTCTACCTGACTTTCTAAATAAACTTTCTCTTATAGTTTGAAGGAAGGGAGGGAGGGAGGGAGGGAGGGAGGAAGGAAAGAGAGAGAGAGAGAGAGAGAGAGAGAGCAAGCAAGCTAGCTTTGGATTCAAGCTTAGGCTGGATAAATGTGACATATGAAATCTGATGCTAAAAACTTATTTTCAGTATAATTATATCCAACAGCTTAAAAAACATTATTTTAGAAATGAGTTTAACCACCTAAAGCCACAGTTTGTAATTTTTAATAACTGCTAAAGCAGATTTACAGTTGTGAGTACACAAAATAGCTTATTCTTGTATTTTTTATTATATTATTTTCCATATGAACAACTGTAACCCTACTCTCTTGCCCCACCCTATCTAGTGCTTTTATTATCTTGCTTGTACATCAAATCAACCCTGTAGGATAGAAAAGGGAGGTATTATTATCTGATTTTATGAAAGAGGAAAGTAAGGTTCTGAAAACTCCTAATTTGCTATAAGGGTTAATAAGAGACAAAACCAGGCTAAGATGTAGGTTAATCAATTCAAAGTTCAGAATTCCTAGGCATTTGAAAGCCTGTCTAATAACTCTTTATATTGTATATGTCACTCATACAAATTAGCATTAACCAATTATGCTCAAGTTCTAGAGAACTTTGCTTTGGTCTCAATTTCATATAGACAGACAACACTCTAATATTTGTTCTATTGCACCTGATGCATTATGTTTAGATGTTCTGAAAATTCATAAAAAACTTGTTTTAGAAAGATATTTCTATTACTTTCCTTGAATAAGGAAACAGCTACCATAAATAAAGAGATGGTTAAAGGAAAAAAATTTAACTGTGATCAACAAATACCATAAGATCAAGTCAATTTTTACAGGAAGACACCTTAAATCATTCTTAACCACTGCACATTCTATCCTCAATAGAAGAATGGACACTACTGAATTAGGTTCTGCAGCACATAATACATACTGAAAAATTAGACTAAAACTGACTAAAAATTAGACTAACATCTGACCTTGATTTGAGAATCTAATATTGAAAATTTCAAGTACACAGAAAATTTACTTTAAAAATGTGCATCCCGCCCTGCAATGTCTCTCTCACATCGATGTTTCTCTCTGTGTCTCTCCCCCTCCCTTCCATTCTATAAATCAATGGAAAAATATCCTTAGGTGAAGATTAAAAAAACACACACAAAGAAACAAACACAAAAAAATGTGCATCCCATTTCTAAAACACTAGTCTGGCTAGCTCTGAATTAAATAGCTAAACAGGAGCACTGGCTGGTATGGCTCAATTAGTTGGAGCATTGTGCGGAATGTCACAGGTTTGATTCCCAGTCAGTTAACATATACCAAGGTTGTGGGTTTGACCCCTATTCGGGGCGCATACCAGAGGCAACCAATCAATGTCTCTCTCACATCAATGTTTCTCTCTATTCCTCCCTCTCTAAAATCAGTAAAATAATAATAATAATAGCTACTTTTATTGTATGTAATTTCTTTTATTTTTTAAAAAGCTAAACAGGCCCAGATGGCATGGCTCAGTGGTTGAATGTTGACCTATGAACCAGAAGGTCATGGTTTGATTCCCAGTCAGGGCATATGCCCAGGTTGTGGGCTTGATCCCTAATGTGGGTCGTGCAGTAGGCAATTGATCAATGGTTCTCTCTCATCATTGATGTTTCTATCTTTCTCTTCCTCTCCCTACCTCTCTGAAATCATTAAAAAAATAAACAGGAAGGGCAACTTTATTTTTATAGCTACAAAACAGAGTTTAGAGAAAGAAGGAAACAGATGTATATAAAGGAAAAAAGTATAGAAACTCAAAGTTATGGAAGAAAATTAAGAATAAAAGTTTATATTAAATTTCATATTAAATACCTAACTAAAACCCTAATCATTGATTCAGAAAACTATGAATTAAGAAAAATTCACATCTATGAATCAGAATTAGGCAACATTTCTTCAAGTGCTCAGTCACAAATATCTGACCGCCATCTCAGTGAGCAGCAAAGCTACAGTGAACCTAGAATATACAGAAGTGCTGGAACTTTGGAAGCAAATTTTCTTTTTACCTCTTTTTGAGAAATACCCATTCTATCTCTCCAATGCATCAACACAAGATCCACTTTTTCTTTGGCAAATTTTTCAACTTCTTTAGCAGCTTTTCCAGCTAGTCTTTGCCACTCTGGAACTTTATTAAATTTTCCATACTGATCCTGTAAAATAATGTTGAAATCCATTACAGTCCTGTTTGCAAATTTATTATAAAAATGTAACTAAAGCTGATTCACACTATTTTACATGATTAAATACTGAATGTTAGGGCTCAGTGAAAAGACAATTTCTGCAATAAATTATACTTTTTGTTAAAGAAATCTTAACCTTCTACTTAGTTTTCAAGATGATTCCTTTTAGAGAAATGGCAACATGTAATTGGGGGGTGGGTGCAGAGAAATTTGGTGAGTACAGAAAAAAACAGACACAAAAGACAGTAAGAAACAAAATATCTTAAAACATGTTAAGGAATATTCTCAGACACCCTAACCTTAATAATTAAAATAGCTCTGCAAGAAAAAAATCTGAATTAAATTAACTTTTTCAGTGTTGGCCCCTTTCACCAACAACATTTATCAATTATATGCAAAACATAACATTACACATTTGAATTTTTTTTTATTTTTTACTTTTGTTTTATTGCTTAAAGTATTACAAAGAGTATTACATATGTCTCCTTCCCCCTCCTTGACATTTTTTTAAAAAATCATTTCTAAAAACGTGACAATCAGCTCAATTAGAGAAACAAAATATACAAAATTATTACTATTCATAAGATTAGTTATGGTGATAGGTGCACAACTCTGTAAATATAATAAAAATTATTAAATTGTACACTTATAACAGGTGAATTTGGGGGATGTAAATTTTATCTCAATAAAGCTGTTAATTTTTTTTTTTCAAATACTACTAAAAATACTACTATTCAAGTTAGTAAATTTGTTTATTTCTCAATTTTTTTGACGAAAGTACTCTTTCATTCTAAAAAAATACTTAGGACGATTATATTTACCATTGCTATTTTCACATTATCTCTAACATGCATCCGATCAGCATCCCTCTCAGGAACTGAATCTGAGCTGTCCAAGTATGCCAGCAAGCCTGGAGGCTAAAAACAACAAACAAAAACAAGACATAATCTATTTTCAAAACAACTGCACAAAAGAAAATGTAGCCTTCAAAACCCAAATAAATACTATGATTTCGTTTTTGAGGGTAGCATTTATTATAAGGCAACTCCTATGATAAGTATCCTTTAAATTAAAAGCAGACTTTAAAAAACCCCTTGAAAAATATAAATAACTTATCAATGAAATTTTACTGGGCAAGAATATATAAATCTTCCCAGTTATTCAACTGACTTACCAAAATGCGCTTCAACAAGTTTGTTGCAGTTACATTTTCAGCTGTCCAGAGGCCCACTAAATGTCTACTTAGCTGTCTGAAAAAAGCAGACGTTGAGAAAGGTTTGCTGCTTTATCTCAGCTAGAACAGAAAGGAATTTTTAAAAACAAAATATCACATAAGAAATATGACTACAGTAAAATAATCATTCTGATGTTGAATATTAAAAAGTAATATTTTAATTTGGAGCTATGAAATAGTAATGCAAATATTGCTAATGTTTTGGAATTTTCTCGAAATAAAAATGCTTCCCTGATAAACACACTAATTTTCAATGGACCTGAACATGAAGTAGGTTCTTACCTCATTTAAAGATAAAAGCAAAAAAATTAGATTTGATACAATTAGTTTGTACAAGTCTTGAAATAGATTTAAAAAATATGTTAGCCTTGATATACAATTAGTTTGCATAAAAGTCCAGACATAGTGATCCTAGTACTCTAGCCTTCTCTGATTCTGAACAGGAACAAAATTCTACACCTATGTTCAAATATAACCTTCTTGGCAAGGTCAGAGATAGCAAATATTTTTGGTTTTGGAGTTTGGACAAAGACTTAAAGCTCTTAGAGCAGATTATCCTACTCATCCCTCTTGAACTAAAAAGTGTATTTTGGTTCAAAGTGAACATCTAGATCCACGTTGACTTTATGACTTAGACATTTATTTATCTTAATCCTCATGATGACTTTTGTCTCCTAGGCTAGAAGCTCCTCATGAGCAGGGAGTATATTTTATTCACTGTTGACCCTTCTGCTTTGGCAGGATTCACATGCCATTTACTATCAGAATGGGAATAAAATCTGTGAGGAAAATAACCAAATAATCACCTACAGTCATATGTATGTATGTATACATGTTACTTTCCCAGAAGAAAAAAGTTTAATAGGAAAATTTTGTTCTGTCACCAAAAAACTGAACATTACTGAAACTATTCATTTCTGTGCCTATTTGAAAGCTAATATAGTGAAGTAATTATAATTGTAATTTCCTTCACTGGTATTTGGTAGGTATCATATCAATTAATTCCTAAAAAGGCTTTAATTAGGGATAAGAGATAACATTTTATAATAGCAATTTGTAAAAGATTGCAAAAGCAATGCAAAATGAAAAGTGCTATTTTTATAATAATTTGACAGCTCTTCAATACAGTGATTAATCACAGTAGGAAATAAATGTAACTGATTAACTACAATAAAGAGGAACACAACAAGCAAGCATCTAACGTAAGTGTTTAATGAAATAAGACATCGAATAGTCTATTGTAATGAAAGATGGTGTCTAGCAATGCTAACAGAGGCAATATACCAAGGAAAGACCTTCCTTTTATATCTCTTTGTCCTCTCAGGCAACACAGAAGACTACTTTTATGGCTAACATATACAAGTGAGGGATGCAGATAGCTTCTCATAATAGTATAAAAGCAGAAGACTATTGGCAAGGCAGCATACTAAGGCATTCAATAATTGGACATGGGTGACAAAGGAAATATATAGTATAAAGTAAACATAAGTCAGCAATTTATTATGTAAAAAGTAAAAAAACATGATTAAAATATTTATATCTGAAAGTGTCACATGTTAGGAATCCATAAAGTTTTAAAGGGTTGGAATTTATATAGCATGGAGTAAACAAATATTTATGTTTCTTTATATTTGAATACTTATGAAAATGATGATTTGCCAAAGGGAAAATTTTTACAAGAGATTTAGGATTTCGCTATGTTAGGCTGGTTAGATATTAAGGGTTTTTTTAATTCTTAAAGTAGAGTACCTAACTGACCAAAGATATTGAAAAATGGATTATGTGAGGTTTTTATACAGGATCACCTGCATTCAGGGTAGCCAGATACAAGTACAAGAAGAAAAAGCCTGGGCATGTGGTTCTAATTTCTTTCCAATGTTCTAGTCCTGGATTATGGGTGTAAAGCCTGATAATATACGATAGGGGGGGGGGGGATACATTTCATTATTTCCTCCCACGTTATCAGGGCCAGAAACAATGATCATTTGGGTACAATCCTTCTATAAGGAAAGGAAAAGGAGAAGAAGGTGAATCAAAAGAAAAACATTTGTGTAATCCAAACACTCTGTTTGTTTTATGAAATATATCTGAATCCACTCTCTAAACAGCAAGTTAATTTACAGCAAATTAAATTTAACCTACCTATTTGTAAGCATCCTTTGATCTGAGCTTATTGTAAACATCGCAGTATGCAAGTGTCGAGGTAAGGCACCTTCACTGAGGGCAAGCTCTTGCATTTTTGTAGCAATTTCTTTGTCACCTTCCTTTGGAGAAAGGGTAAAATGATCCCTAAAGCATCAATCTGAAGAAATCTTTCCTAATTTTATAAAACTAATTATTTCTAGATAAAATAATCAATCAGTATACAAAAATAAAAAATGCAACTTCAATTACCCAGAAATAACACAGATGAGTAGTACAAGTAATTTTAAAAATATCAGTTGCCTTTGGAATGAGGTTTAAATGTTTCTAGACAAATTTATCTTATAAATTATGCTTTACTTAATTTAATATTAAAATTAGGTTCATTCCCTGAGTATGTAACAGCCAACAAAGGGAAGAGGTAACTATGAAAGGCATCTTTCTATGAAAGGCATCTGCAAGCCTGGCTTGTTTTTGTTATTAACAACATAGTCATTCTCATTGGAAATACATTTCTTTCTTTTTTTAAAGAATTATGTGATATAGGTGCAATTCTTTTTATTCTGATTTTGCTTTACTTATATGGACTCACTTTGGCAACAGGACAGATAGGACTACTAATCAAAGGTAATCATAGAATTATAAGTTAAACAAGCAGTTTTATATTGAAGGCAATCTGTTGAAAAGTAAAAATGCTCACGTTACTTAAAAAGGTACAAGTACGTAGTACAACTGAATATGTGGTATGTATATAAATATACATACAGTATGACTATATACATATATCATTTGGAAAATAACCATGTAGCATATATGCAAATATATGCATCATATATGTATGTACATACATCATTTAGAACAGTATAGAGTCTTAGAGGAAATTTACCAAAATGCTAATAGTAGTTATCTCTGGATGCTAAAAATACAGGTGATTTATTTTTATTTGTTCCTTGTATTTTTTCTGAACATCCTAATGTTTCTTCAAAAATCATATACCGCTTTTCCAATCAGGAAAAAAATATTTTAAGATACTTGCCAAGATTTCAGTGTAAATAAACAGACATCAGCTCTGTCACTGGCTATGACTCTGACATGTGTGGCTTGTACTGAAGCCAAAGTAGACATTTTGATTATACCTGGCACTCAACAAATATTTCTGTATGAATGTCAATATAGTGGTGGAGTAGGGTCAGGAATATACTTCCATTTAGTCTCTTGATCCTAACTGCCCTGGGCTACTTACGTTGGAAGCTAAAAGAGCATAGGACCAATTAGCTAGAGAGGGAAAATTAGCCAGTAGTTGAATATTCACAATAAAAATGCAAATAAACATCAATTTTCCACCAGTTTAATATCTTTACATAATTTTTTAACAGCTACTTGAGTATGTTAGTTCTGTGCTTATTATTTAGCTACATGTTATATTTATGAGATATAATCCATGAGTTTTTTTATAAAAGGGGCAAAACACCCTTACATTTATCCAAATTACTACAGCTCAACAAAAGAATAGATTTAGACTGATGTCACTTTAAACAACAGTATGCAAGCAGACATTCATAGCTATGATCTCAATTTCTAAAGATCATAGAAGGTTAAAGTGACTGCACTGGAGAAATAATATCCTGTGTCTGACAATGTCATGTCTCTTAGAGGTTAATTACAAATGCACTTTAGCATGAGGAACTAACTTTTGTTACCATTCTTATTTGATGCCATTTTGCTATAAACTAACCCCATTAATAGATTTCTATGTAAGCTCAGTACACGTAAAGATTTCAAAACCATCACCACCAACTCTCAAAAAAAAAAGGAGGAATTTGAATTTTTAATTCTTTAAAAATAAAATAATGTAGAACAGAAATACATATATTTTTTAAAGAAAGCTTTATTTGTTCTAAACCCACTGAAGAATTTGAAACTTTTAGTTTATTATTGGGAATTGTGCCTGCAACTGTTTTAAACTAATTTCCGAATAGAGATTTAAAATTACTTTCCTTATACAGAAAAATTCATGTTTCCATAAGATTTAAAGGTAATTTTGTCATCTTCAATTAAAATAGTGATTCAACATTCAGGTAAGTTTAAAATTTCAAAACTATTCTCTTACCTCTATTATTGCCTTCATAACCAATCCAGCTCCCTTTATAATTGCCATGGAAGGATGCTTTGTAACAGGGGGAAAAAACATCACAGAATGAAATATTTTTATTCAAACACACAGGAGTGGGAAAAAGTAGGTTTACAGTTGTAATACAAATAAATAGTACAATAATTAATAAATAAAATGAACTTTCACAGTCACAACTGTAAACCTACTTTTGCCCACCCCTGTATTAGTTTTTGCTCTTAAGGGAGATACATAATTTTATAAAGATATAAGCCATAAAATTAGTAAAGGTATTCTTACAATATAGACCCTTACAGATACTAAAAACATTTGAGTTTACATTCATAGGAAATAGTTAACACTTATTTGAATAACAGTACGTATTATACTTATTTGAATGATAAATGTCAAATAATAATACTAAAATAGAGATTGATATTAATAAATATAAGTTATTAGAAAAATTATCACAAACTTATACACACACACACATATATATATATACATAAAAATACTACAGTAGCATATGAAGTAATAAATACTTTCAATTGTTTATGAACAGCCCTGCTAACAGTCATGTTATTATTTGAGAATTTGTAAAGAAAAGAGAACTTTGGGCCTACCATAGAAAAAAATGAGTTTTTCAAAACTCCTAATATGCAAAAGATGGGCAAATAGTGATCAAAAGCCATCAACAGAGCTCTACATAAAATACCAAGAAATCAGTGGAATCATGTCCTAACATGATAATGTAATAAGCTACATTTATTTATCGATATTACTATATAAACACACATGTATTATTTTAAAAACTGACCCCAAAATGGGGTTCTCTTAAGATTAGTTGATCTGATAAGAAAAGTATCAGCTCTCACCTGAAAGAGTTTAAAGAGGGTTCTTCCATTAGATGCTACCATTTCTAAAAGCATATCAAACTGCTGCCCTTCAGTTGTCTCACTATATGGAGCACAGAGGGCAAAAGTAAGGAAGTCCAAGAGTGAACTAATAACTAGGGCACCAGTCCCATGATCCTGAAACAAAGTAACATATTGCTTTGACTATGACAGATAACTTCATTCAAAACTTAGCAGTAATGTTTCTTACTGTTATTCTATATGTCAGAAGTAAACATTTAATTTCTCAACAAGCGGTTCAAAATTTGAAGTAGTACTTGTTTTAATAATGTAGCAAATCCATTGCTTACCATATCTCAAAAGGAAATAAACTTCAGTAAAATTCCAAGAGAATAATGAAGACTCCTCAAACATGTATAAGTTATTGTGAATTTGTATTAAAAGCAATCTCTGCCCAGCCAGTGTGGCTCAGTGGTTGAATGTCAACCTATGAACCAGGTGGCTACGATTCTATTTCCAGTCAGGGCACATGCCCAGGCTAGAGGCTTGATCCCCGGAGGGGGTGTACAAGAGGTGGCCAATCCATGATTCTCTGTTATCATTGATGTTTCTACCTCTCTCCCTCCTCTCCCTTCCTCTCTGAATTACACACACACACACACACACACACACACACACACACACTTACTTTAAAAACAATCTCTGACAACTCTTACAAGACTCGGGCAATTTGTTTATGTTCCTTCTAAGATGTTATAGATTGCCCATTTCCAAAACTGCTAAACAGTGACCGAGTAACAATGATCAAGCATAATTTTTTTTAGAACAGCTTATTTTATAATATTTTAAAGAAAAACACATACACCAAAAAAAAAGAAAAAATTTTGGAATATCATTGTAAATATCTAAAAGCTTTGCAACCATCCCTTCCAGACGAATGGACATAAGCCCTAAAACAGTATTGTATTATTACTGACCAAGCTGAACTGTGACCAAATACTAACCAAAGTTGGGGGCTATAATACAAACAAAAATAAAAATTTACAAAAACTGTCCATGTTGTAATTCTACAATACTTTTCAATAACATATAGTATCTCTCATTAAGATAAATTTAATTATAACTTACCACATGGGAATTAAATTTCTCCAGTAAGTTTTCCAGAAACTTCTTTGAAGAGAGAAGGGAAGCTTTGTTGAGCTGTTCTTGTCTTAAGTCATAGTCATCATGCATGGGCTATTGATTAAAAACAGTGGTAATTTATTAGCACTTCCATGATGCTGGGATCACACACAAGTCATTAATAAAGAGTATTCATTAAACAAAGAAAGAATTGATAAGACAAGGAGAAAAAAGTGATGATTTCCTTGGATCTGATGAGACTATAATATGCCCATAAAGTTACTGTGGACAGTACTACACAAGGTACTCCCTCAGAAGCCCCAGAACTCCTTCTCACAAGGCAAGTAACACCCATTCCCACTCCCCCAATTTTATAATTTAAATTTGAAATAAAACTTAGCATTGAAAAGAAAGTACTAAAAGTCACAAAAAATACTTTTTTGTCTCAAGGTGATTTTCTTTTGACTGTTGGGATGAGAGGAAAAAGATTCCAGAATGCTAGTGAGGAGTAGAAATAAAATCCTTATGCTGCTACTGACTATAGTTTACCTTGGGCAAGGTTATATTACTTTAACTCTGTCTCAATGTCCTCAGCTATAAATTGGGGATAATAGTAGTATTTGTTTCAGAGAACTATTATTAGTTAAATGAGATAATTCAAGTAAAATGCCTAGCCCAAACCTAAACTGCAATGAGGGCCAATGTGTTTGTTTCCTGCTATTGTATTTTATGTTCTAGTTACCCCACTAATTCTCTTAATGAAATTATTTAGAGTAGTAAATAAAATTCAATTTTGGGAATACAAGGTACATACACGTGATTATTACTCAATACCACTAAACTTGCCTAAGAAATAAAGTACCATATACTACATACAAAATTAGGTAAATCAAAAATTCCAGTTATACAGAACTGTTTCTCCCCCATACAAGCTGTCACCACGTTAGGTCTTTAGCTCTCAAACCTGTCTTCTTTAGCCCCTATCCTACCTTGGCATCCCTATATGGTAACCTGGTCTTCCTGCCTCTGAGTTTACTTTTTTAAAAAAATATATATTTTACTGATTCTTTACAGAGAGGAAGGGAGAGGGACAGAGAGTTAGAAACATCAATGAGAGAGAAACATCGATCAGCTGCCTCCTGCACACCCCCTACTGGGGATGTGCCCGCAACCAAGGCACATGCCCTTGACCGGAATCGAACCTGGGACCCCTCAGTCCGCAGGCCAACGTTCTCTCCACTGAGCCAAACCGGCTAGTGCCTGAGTTTACTTATAATCTACTCTCCACATGCCACCTGAGAGCTTTTTAAAATTCAAATCTGACAGATTACTGCTTCCCTGTTGAAAACTCTTTCAGTTGTTCCTTACTAAAGGATACAAATCCAGCTACTTTGATACAAAAGGTTTTTGTTTTTTATGAATTTCCACATACATCTTTAGCTGTAACTCTTAATCCCATGCATTGCCAATACATACCTTATGATCCAGCCATATTCAAACATTTGGTGCTTCTCAAACATGCCTTTGTATATGCTAATCCCTCTCACAGGAAAGCTTTCTCACAGCTGGAAAATTCCTCCCTGTCCTTCAACATTCTGATCAAGTGTCAAGTATTCCAGAAAGATTGGTCTAGAATCTTTTACCTTCTCCTCACCACAAAACTAAATTTAAGTGCTGCTTTCTAGTGATTCCATGGCCCCTACCTACTTTATATGGTACACATATCCCTTCCTTACTAGACTGTCAGCAATTTCAAAAAAGAAAGGGACTCCTTTTAAAAAAAATATATATATATATATTTATTGATTGATTTCAGAGAGGAAGGGAAAGGGGGAGAGAGATAGAAACATCAATAATGAGAGAGAATCATTGATCAGCTGCCTCCTGCACATTGCCTACTGGGGATCGAGCCCACAACCCGGGCATGAGCCCTTGGCCGGAATCGAACCGGGACCCTTCAGTCTGCAGGCCGGCGCTCTATCCACTGAGCAAACTGGCTAGAGTGAAAAGGACTCTGTTTTAAACTTCTTTGCATTTCTAGCACAATGTCTAGCTTACAGGATGTGCTAAACAAATGTTTATTTGCATAAATAAATGGCTATAAGAGCAATTTAAGAAATATAGAAACATTGAATTTCATTTGTAAAATTAAAATCGGGGTTTGTGGAAATTGAAACCGTCAGTGAACTTAAGAAAAACCAGTTTCCTATAAAAAGCACAACTTACACACATGAGGGCACACAGCATGTCAACAGCTGCATGAATCACTCCATTGTGGCTCCTCTTGAGTGCTTTTACTACCTTCACTCCCAGACGTTCCCGAAACCTTGAACAAAAAACCCCCACAAGCATATAATAGCAATACCAGAGCATTATTCTATTATTTTACTATTTAAATCTATATATATAAAAGCCTAAGCAACCAGCCAACCATTTGACCATCTGACTGGTAGCTATGACACACACTGACCAGCAGGGGGCAGACGCTCAACGGAGTAGCTGCCAAGCTGCAGTGACTTAGCAGCTGCAGTTCTCAGGTGATGAGCCCAATTCTGGGAAGTGCATCACCAGAGAATCGCCCTCTTGCAATCCTGGACCCTTTGGGGGATGTCAGGGAGCTGGTTTCGGCCTATCCCCACAGGCCAGGCCAAGGAACCCCACCGGTGCACAAATCCATGCATTGGGCCTCTAGTCTAAAATAATAAGTCATTAAGTTTCCACTGCATTACTACAGCAATGACATTTTAAGTCCCACCTATGGAATATATCAGTTTTCTTAATTTTTTTTCTTTGAGGGGGAAGATGTTTTAGAGGTTAATTAAAACAAAAGGGCATGTAATTTCCCAAATTCACTGCAACAAGAGTAAATACTCACCTTCCTTCTGAGTTCTCATGAATAAAAACTATCATATCTGGTTTAATCAGCTATAAAGAGGTGAACTGTTGATTATGTTATTTTGAATTGTTAAAATTCTCTAAAAGAAGTTTTGTTTCAGAAAACAACTTACTTTGGAAGCTGAGTAAAGGCTAGAAAACCAGCTTTGGAAGCCACGAGCCTTCTCACAGCCTGGAACTGACTCTCCAGTTCTGCATTGGAAGCAACAACATCTCCTTCTTGGGACAATAATGCTGTTATGGCATTATTGATCAGCTTTTCTTTGTTTTCTGAGAAGAGACCCTAGGTGAGAAAAGATTATTTCAAAAAAGTTTCCACACTAAAAGTTACAGACAATAAATAACTTAGGATACAATTTATCTTACATCCTGCGTTACTGCATGCAGAACGCCGCTATATGAAATATTAGCATTGAACCTGAATACAGCATCTGCAAAGTTGCCATCTGTCAGGAGATAAAAAGGTTCAGAAAGACTTAGTTTTGCATTCCTGATTCTTAAATGACTATTAAATACATGGATGGAAATGCAATTACTTTTAAATCAATACTTACTTGGAGGTGTAGCTAGGAATCTGAGATGAAGGCTCTCTACTTCCTCATCGACAGGCATGCTTAGTAACCCCCATCGCTGACCTTTATGGGTTGGTGTCATTTTCACACAAACATCTCTATTACCAGAGGCTCTTACTCCATCCAGCAAACTTGCTAATAAGGAGTCTCTAAGCAAGGTTAAAAATAAAAAGGTTTTACAATTGGTAATTAAGGGGAATTCTGATTCAGAAGGAACATAGACCCGTCAGCAGGTAAGTTGCTTGGGGGACACTGGATACAAGGAGAAATACAGGGGCTTTAGGAGTTTGGAGTTCCAATACTAGCCTCTTCACTTTGCTGTCATATACAGTGGGGCCTTGACTTACGAGTGTCCCGACTAACAAGTTTTTCGAGATACGAGCTGTCTCTCGGCCGATTTTTTGCTTTGAGTTGCGAGCTAAAATCCGGGTTACGAATCAGCTTCAGATACCCCACCACTAGTTGGTGCAGCGAACGTCACAGTGAATGCCACATCAGCCCAGCATCACGTGTCTCACTCGTTCACTTTATGATTTGACATACAAGTAATTTGAGTTACAAGCTCCATCACAGAACGAATTAAACTCGTAAGTCAAGGCCCCACTGTACATTGTACAAGTTACTTAAGCACTGTTGTAGCTTTACCATTTTTCTGGGTCTTATAATTTTTAACAATTTTACTGAGATATAACTTCCAAACCACAAAATTCACCCAATTAAAATGCACACTTTGATCATTTTTAGTAAACTTACACAGTTGTTTAATCATCACCACCATCCCGTTTTGGTACACTTCTGTCACCCCAAAAAGTTTCCTTGTGCCCATTTGCAAAAAACTCCCTAGCCCAGGGAACTACTCTCTGCTTTCTATCTCTATGGCTTTGATTTTTCAAGAAACTCTGTTAAGGGATGAAAAGAGAAGCCGCAGGCTGGGAGAAGATGTTTACAAAAGACATATATGGTAAACGACGATTACCCAAAATATACAAGAAACTTAAAACTCAACAGTAAGAAAAACAACCCAATTAAAAAATGATCCAACGTTTTAACAGAGACATCACTAAAAATATACAGATGACAAATAAGTACATGAAAAGCTCTACATCATATCAGAAAAATGAAAATTCAACAGGTGAGATACCACTACACACCTATCAGAATGGCCAAAATCTTGAACAATGGCAACACCAAAGGCTGTCTCCTGCATGCCCCCTACTGAGGATTAAGCCTGCAACCTGAGCATATGCCCTGACTGGGAACTGAACCAGCAACCTCTAGGTGCATGGGACAATGCCCAACCAACTGAGCCACACTAGCCAGGGCTTCATTTTTCTTGGGTAGATACTTAGGAATGAAACTGTAAGGTCACATAATAAATATATGTTTAATCTTTTATAAAACTGCCCAACTATTTTTCAAAGCAGGTTTAATTTTTACATTTCACCAGCAATGTTTACAAGTTCCAGTTTCTCCACAACTTTGCCAACAATTGGCACTGCTGGTCTTCTTGATGTTACCCATTTTAGTGGGTATGTAGTGATTTTAATTTTTTTCCTAATAACTCAATCTTTTCATGTGTTTATTTATCCATATATCTTCTCTGATGAGGTATCTATCTGAATCTTTTGCCCATTTATTACTGTTTTTTTCTTTATGTAATATTGACTTAGAAGAGTTCTTTATATATTCTGGATGCAAGTCCCAGAGACGCAGAAACAGCGATCAGACTGTCAATCCCCAGAGGGAAAGTAGGGGAGGGTGGGGGTAAGGGGAAGAGATCAACCAAAGGACTTGTATGCATACATGGGTTGGGGGTTAATGGGGGGATAAGGACACATTTGTAATACCTTAACCAATAAAGAAATTAAAGATAAAAGAGAAAATCCAAATATTTCCTTCTGGTCTGTGGCTTGACTCTTCCTTTTCTTATTGGGCAAAGTTTTAAATTCTGACAAAGTCTAATCAACATTTTTCTTTTATGAATTGTGCTTTCAATATTATAGCTAAGAAATCTTTTCCTACTCCAAAGTCACAAAGAAATTGCTTTACTTGTTGCAGGTAAGCTTTACTGGGAATACTGGCACCTTCTTCCTAGGGCTACTATCAAAAGTAAACAATATAATGTACATAAAGCTACATGACAAACTAAGTGTTGAGATCCTTCCTCTGATTAGAACAACCACACTTTTTTCTTTCTCGGCAGTTCTCTTCCTTGAATTTAGGACAGGAAAAAATACAACCTTTTGCTTAAGATACCATTTTTGTAGACTTTAGATCAAAAGCTTTTTAAGGAAAGAAACTGGTCATACTACAGGAAGTGAAAATAATAAGGCTGTATTATAAACAGTGGCAAAATACACCAGAACTGTTTTAACTAACTTTCAACAACAGCTTTAGTCTGAATCTATTTACAACAGCATGAAAGAACTGCCTAGAAGGTAAACACTGCCAATCCCATGATAGTGGCTTAACATATAGAAAGGGAGATCCAGTCATTCACAGTAGCACAGCGTGATAAATGTGTTTGCTTTACCAATCGATGTGTGTCTCTATCTCTCTCTCTCACAGGAGTTTATGAGCTATAGCATCTCACAAGTTTTAATGTCAACAGATATGTCGGCCTATTCCAATGAAAAATTAGTAATTAGCCTAACAATACTAACTTATAAAAATCTAATTTCAAGTACAGTATTCATGTTAAAGTAACTTGCTGGTGTGATTCAAACCATTAGTGGCAGGTACAATTTTTTAAAATATACTTTAAAAGCTTAAATTTCAGAAATACACTTTATTTTCATCATTTCATTTAAAATCAAGTCACCATTTTTTTTAAAATATATTTTTATTGATTTCAGAGAGGAAGGGAGAGGGAGAGAGAAATAGAAACATCAATGATGAGAGAGAATCATTGATCGGCTGCCTCCTGCACACCCACACTGGGGATCGAGCCCGCAACCGGGCATATGCCCTGACCGGGAATCGAACCAGTGACCTCTTGGTTCCTGGGTCGACGCTCAACTGCTGAGCCACACCCGGCTGGGCTCAAGTCACCATTTTTATTCTCTTTAGAAATTTGCAAACTAAATGGTCATTTTAAATATACAACAAAATAATGTTATCTTTTTCTAAATCGCATGGAAGTTCTGGATACAAATCTTTGTTTTTCCTCTATGATGAAGCATTTTGCATTGCACATACTAGAATCTCAAAAGCTTGATGAATTTTTTAAAAAATACCTCTCTGTTGAAGAATATTTCCGTATTTGCCCTTTTATAAATTCAATGGTAAAGAGTTGTGGATTTTCTGAGTCACAAACCAATGCAAATACCTAATGAAAACAAAAAAAAAAATTCAAAAGAAGATGTTTAATTTTCTGATATTTTGTTATAAAACCACACATCATTTTTACAAAAATCACTATTTTAAAATGTGGCTTGTTTACAATATCAGAATTTAAGAGCTGCTTGCTTAAATATCAAATTTTCATACAATTATCAAATAAATAATTTAATTAAAATTCACTGTATACGTTGAAAATAAATTTTGAAATATTTGTTGTTCTAAAGATCAATAAATAATGTAAAGAATTAACTACAGATTATTCCTGTTTCCCATTCTTTAAGCATGGAAAGAGTATTAAAATAGAAACGTACTCTAATTTATCAATGGGAAGAAATGTCATTTAAGCTAATATTGATGAAACTTACTTCTCCTAAAGGCTTCAATGTTGCAATATTATAAGTTGCTGGGTCACGTTCCACTAAACATGTTTCTGTGAGCGCCAGCAGTCTTTTTACAGGTTCCTTCAAACAAAATTGAGAGACATTAAAGTTATTGAAGAAAAATACTAAAATCAGATGAACAAATTTTTGCTTTTAACACATAGGTCTTACCAAATGTCTAGGTGATATTTTTTGGACTACAAACTCTGCTAAAGATGTGATGGCTTCATCAGTGCTGTATTTTCCAAAGCGCAGATTCAAATATTGCTCAAATTCTAAAGGTTCTTTTCTGATCCGCAATGAAATACCTATGTAATTGCCAGCATGATCTATTGCACTCTTGATAATTTCTTCTCTTTGCTCTGATGCAAATAAATGCTGCACAAATTTTGAAATTTAAAAAGTCAGGGTTGAAATAACTAAAATATAATCATATTGAATCAACTCATAGGAAAGAGACTGAAGTAGCAATTCTAAAGGGAAAAAAGGTAGAACATCTTATCAGAAATAAATAAGCAGTGTGTTGTGTATGAAACATTATTACTAAATTAAAACCACAAAGTTTGGCATATAGTCTTACAAATAACTCAATGCATGGAAATTGTAACTACTCGGAGTGTGATTCATCACTATGTGGACAACAGCACTCAAAAGAGTCCCCAGGGACCCCAGCTAAATCCAGTGGGGTTGGTGGGTACTATACGGGCAGGATTTCAGTTTCAACTAAGGTAGTTCTGATTTAATGTTTTCATATAGTGGGCTTTCTTGAAAGATTACCTTAAAGAACATTTAAATGTTTACAAGTCACTGGCCTATGTATATTACAAACCAACCTCTAGGAGTGTATTTACAAAGGTCAAGAATAAGGTATTTCTACTTGCATTTGGTGCCTGGAGGCTAGAAACACTAAATGTCCTGAAAAGGGTGTAGAGTCCCACTCAAGAAAATGGATGGTCCTGCCCTGAATGCCAATAGCTCTATTGCAGAGAAACATGGGATCAGATTATGTTTTAAAAACAGATTTTATTCCCAACACCTTATCACAGTCACTATGGATATAGAAGGTACCAGATAAAGATTTGTTGAATGTATCAGTCCTACTCTTTTAACTGTAGTGAACTGACTCATTTTAGCTACTCTTTTAAAAGGGAGAGTATGCTTAAAAAGTGGGATGATTAATTAGCCCGGCCAGTGTTGCTCAGTGGTTAAGTGTCAACCTATGAACCAGAAGGTCACGGTTCGATTCCCGATCAGGCACATGCCTCGGTTTTGGGCTTGATCTCCAGTAGGGCACATGCAGGAGGCAGCCGATCAATGATTCTCTCACATCACTGATGTTTCTATCTCTGTCCCTCTCCCTTCCTCTCTGAAATCAATAAAAATATATTAAATAAAAAAAGAAAGTGGATGATTACAATTAAAACTGCTTGATCCCACTAGGCAATAAAAAATGTTGGCAACTGAGGAGTATTATAATTCTTATCCTTAATGTTTATTGTATGCATTTGTAAAGCTTGGTTGAAGAGGTTATCCTGTTAAGGTCTGCAAGGCCATAGTCTATAATTAGGTATGTTTTCCACCAAGGGGTTAATCATTATAAACTTCCACTGCCCTAAGAAGAGACAAGCCTTTTGACAGCACTACCACATCAGACTTTAGGCTGCTTTAAGGTGGGGAAGGGAACTGATTTCGTCTTTTGGGTCTGGATTCAGAGGTAACAATATGTCCAAAAGTATATTCCTGGACTAGGGACACTAGGATAGTACTCATCACCTGAATAAACAGTGAAATATAGGATGGAAAAAGGCTATAGCTCTGAAGAGCTAACATATTTGGCAATCAAATTGTTTGCCTCTCTCCTTCATTCTTTTTACTACCCTTTTGCTACCCTCTAGCCTCTTATGTATTTAAAAGTTCCAGGATTGCCCTGGGCTCTGCTAGCCAGGTAAGGATAATTTAGGTGCAGAGCACTAAATCTTGGGAGGGGGGAGATGGAGAAAGGTATTGGAGGGATAAATGGTGATGGACAGAGACTTGACTCGGGGTGGTAAACACAATACAGTGTATAGATGATGTATTGTAGATTGTGCACCTGAAATCAGTATAATTTTATTAACCAGTGTCACCCGATAAATTCAATAGAAAAAGAAAAAGAACATTAAATCTTGGAGTACTGTTCTCAGGCCATGTAGCTCCAGAAATTAAAATTCTCAAGAGAAAGGATTCTTGAGAGTAAGTTCAAATGAACCTCTTCATGTGGACATTCTCTACTGCTCATCTTTGAGATGTGGGGTTTCAATGAGGAAGGCAGGATGTTGGTCATCATCTATAGCTCAGCTTCTAATACTGATAAACAGGATCTCAGCATCTTAAATGGCTTCTGCTGTCTCCCACAATTCATATATAATTCATAATTCTAAGATAAATATATGCAAAAATTCCAAATCTGAAGTTTTAATGACTATCCAGATTTCAGATTACAAACAGCTGTGCAAAGGAAAAAAGACTATAAAAACAAGAGATTTTAAATTACTTTTCAAAGAATAGACACTTGCTGGTAAGACGTTAATACTAATTAATAATAGTAATAATTCTAACCTACCATTTATTGAATATGAAGCTATACACTGTGCTAGTAAGTATCTTACATAAATTATCTCACTTCAACTTCAACATCAAAAAAACAACAGCCCTAGCTGGTATGGCTCAAGCTCTTTGGTATCAAAGCCTGAACTCTTAATACCATATTTAATCCCAAAGGACTCAAATGAAATTTCAAAATAAAGTGGAAAAACCCTGTTTTCCTTCAAATGCTCATATCCCTTTTTAAATGACTTTTTAAAAGACAACTTACCAATCTACTAAATCCTCCATAAATTATACAGAACCCTCCTTGACAGTCAGAGAGATCCACAAAGCCTTCAATATTTCTGTAGTCATAGGAACAGAGAACTCTGTTAGTTGCAGGATTGATTTGGTCAATGCCTCCAGGAGTTACTTCCAAAATGACAGGTTTTCTTGTATCACTCCAATGATGCTTATAACAGTTATATCTCTAGAGAAAAATAATATTTATTTTAGGTTCATGTATACACTAAACATAAAATAAGGTTACATTTAATGTACCAGTCATAGCTGAAACCACCAGAAATCTAAACAATACTATAAATATTTAGAGCTACTACCCAAATTGTTATCAACATTAATTTTAGCTATTTGGAAGTTTGTGTTTACTTCATTAAGAATGTTCACTCTAGCCCTAGCCGGTTTGGCTCAGTGGATAGAGCATCAGCCTACAGACTGAAGGGACCCAGGTTCAATTCTGGTCAAGGGCACATGCCCAGGTTGCGGGCTCAATTCCTAGTAGGGATGTGCAGGAGATGTTCTCTCTCATCATTGATGTTTCTATTACTCTTTACCTCTCCCTTCCTCTCTGAAATCCATAAAAATATATTTTTTTAAAAAGGAATGTTCACTCTACTGTAAGAAAATATGTCCTTATTAAATTAACAAAGTTTTGGGTTATAATATTTTGTAAAACAATTTTACTAGTAAGTCACTCTTATGCAAATCTGTAAAAAGTAAACAAAGGAAATTTTAAATAGAAATGTTATTCTAAAATATTTTATTGAGGAAAAATTTCAACTTTTGTTGTTGGATTCTTGTATTTAAGTTAGTATATGGAAAAGAGCTAAGTCACATTTTGGGAAAGGGATTGTATTCAATTTAAACAACCTGAGCTAGTTCAGTCTATTAATATAGATTTTCTTTCTACATGCACAGAAAAAGCTGGAGCATCAGTCTGACCTTAAGCTTTTCTAATCACACCAATGGGAAGTTATCTTTAGAAGTTTGATCTCATTAGCAAGTATAATTCCATTTAGACTATAACATTCTTTCGTAAGTTGAAGTACCTAGTATTAGAAATTATCAAAATGGTCAACATCCACTTACCACCCAGTTTAAATTATTAAAAAGAAAAAAAAATGTTTAGTTGAGGCTGCTAATCAAAATTTATGATACATAAAAAATTATTTAAAATACAGGCAAAATCAGGAAGAGAATATAAGGATAACAAATTGTTAGATGTGAAATGAATATCCCCTTGCCCACCCAAAAAGTCCAGTTTCCTATCCGTCAATATGGTCAATTACATGACTCAAGGCAAAAATAAATTGGTTGCTCAAAAGTACAACTATTTCTAATACTGAAATACTGAAATAGGAGAGAAATTATCTTGTCAGTGTTCAAAAAAGAGAGTAAGGCATTACATAATAAACACCTCCACTAACATCCCATCACTAAACCCCATAATGAGGTTCATAGGATCATAGCACATCAAGTCACCTCAGCATTACTGGTTAATGTCATTATACGCATTATCTACACTAATAAAAGAGAAACATGGTAATTAGCGTACGACCGCTACCCTTTTCATTGGCTAATCAGTGAGTATATGCAAATTAACTGACAACCAAGATGGCGGCTAATTTGCATATGTTGGCTCCAAGCCACAGACTGAGGCTTTAGGCCTGGGTAAGGGAGGAGCCAGCCAGCGGTCATTGAGCCAGCAATGGTTGATGGCGGTGATGGCAGGGGGAACCGGGGTGGAGCCAGCCAGCGATCATAGATGGCGGCGGCGAGGGGAGCTGGGGGTGCCCCGGTCCAGGCCTAAACCCTCGAGCAGAGGCTTTAGGCTTGGGCCCGGGAGGAGCCAGCCAGCGATCTTCCGCGGAGGCGGCGGCAGCGGCAAGCTGGGGGTGCCCCGGCCCAGGCCTAAAACCTCGGCATGAGGCTTGAGGAACGAGCCA
>NW_005356674.1:5691613-5692787 GCF_000412655.1 Myotis brandtii
TTTTTTTTTTTTTTAGTTTTATTCATTTCAAACGGGCCGAATCCGGCCCGCAGGCCGTAGTTTGCCCACGGCTGTTCTAAGGCAACCAGCCAATTGCTTGAGCTGTGATCAGTAAGGTTTCTGGGATGTTAAAACAGTAGATGGTAAGGGCTTTAAAAAGATAGGGGAATGGCACTACCAGCATATCAGAATTCAGTTGCTGTCTTTTGCCAGAAGCTGGAGGTCTGAACAGTGTTATGAGTGTAGGCATTATTCTGCTCCCTCCTAACCTCAGTTATAAAAGTATATCTTGTGGAGAAACCAAGATGGCGGCATAGGTAAACACCTGAAATTGCTGCCTCGCACAACCACTTCAAAACTACAACTAAAGACAAAACAGACATCACCCAGAACCACAGGAAGGCTGGCTGAGTGGAAATTCTACAACTAGAAGGAAAGAGAAAAGCACACTGAGACTCAGGATGTGCGGAGGTAAAGTGCAGAGGTACGGAGGCACATGCGCAGAAAGGGCTGGCAACAAAGGACGCTGGTGTCTTTTTCAATCGGGAGGGAGTCTCAAGCTCCCAACAGCCCTGACTCCAGTTCCGGGTAAGTCTCTGGGGACCCAAACTCATACGGGGAGAAACTGGACTGTCTGGCAGCGGGTGGAACTCGAGGGTAGCTTTCTCAGAGGTGCTTGCAGCGATTGATTACCGCGGGACACTGAGACCCGGGGGCCTCTTAGGGCAGGACTGAGGACCAGCCATAGCTGTTTGCTCCGCCCTGTTGATTCCTTGAGATCCCGCCCCACCCAAGCTGCTAGCAGAGGCTTTTGCATATGAATGGGCTGGCCCTTTGAGATCTAAAATTACCTAACAAACTGCAGCTGGGTCAGAGAGAACCAGAACATCCAAAAGAAGGCTCAAGGCCCCACAGCAGCTTGCACTGCTTCACAGCTGGGCCTCATCTGAGCACCTCCAAACCCAAACAAAGAAGAGGAATCTGCAGATCTCTACATAGCTCAGGCAGAGGCTCAATTAGCACCTCCTCAGAGATCCAAGAGCCCGTGTACCTAGTGGTCAGAGTGGGACCATCCAGATTACAACTCCTCAGATCCATAAGGAACACACTCAGGGGGCAGACTCAGTGAGCACCAAAGCCCCACTGAAGCAAGTCTTGCCCCAGAAGGGTGTCT
>NW_005356674.1:5694002-5700906 GCF_000412655.1 Myotis brandtii
CGGGTAAGGGCAGAAGGTGGGGTGGGAACTGGGTGGAGGGGAGTTATGGGGGGAAAAAAGAGGAACAACTGTAATAATCTGAACAATAAAGATTTATTAAAAAAAGAAAAACCCTAAAAAAAAACCAAACGTATATCTTCTCATGGAAAAATAATTCAATATTTCAAAGGAGTAAAAAGAGCATAAACATCCATTTCCCCTACCCCAGAAGTCTTGGATTTAGTCTAAATGCTGTCTTAACATGACTAGAGAAGGCCTGGGAAAAAGTAAGAAGATTCTAACTAATAAGCATGACTTCCCCAAAGGTGTTGGTGCACCACGGAAAACTACATTAGCAGCCAGATCCAGAGTAAGAACATATAGTAAGACAGTTTTCATATACCCAAACCTTACAATTTTCATACTCTGAAACTGGTAACTCTTACACCAAAAGAACTACTGCATGTTCCAACAGGTATTGTCAGCAGTGTGATGCTCACTGTTGCTCTTTAGAATACTAAATCAAGACTAGTTGAATGGTGACAGTGTTGTTTGCTCCATAATTCCCCACCTAAAGATTTTTTCCCAACTACCAGCTTAAACAGTCTAATTCCTGATATTTGAGTTTCCTGTTAGACCACGTTCATTTTTCTAACAAGTACTACCAGGAGACATTAAATCTGTGTTTCCTTTTTTCCCTTTAGCTTTGCCAGAAAAAGAACATACAGATCATGGGATGATTTTTACAATAAAGGGCAACATTTGAACAAATAAAAATATATATTAATAAATGTTAAATACTTACCCTTCCTGTAATTTTTCCTTCTGAAAAATCAGTCCTAAATCTCTGAAAGAGAAAATATAACCACAGTTGATAACAACAGATTGGTTGGGAAGAATCCGGAACAAGTAAAATCCCAACTTGGCAATCTTGATATTTAAAAAAGGATATTTAATAGAAAGTGTGTGGAACTTTAATGAAAAACGAGAAACAATAATTAAACATATAACTACTTTGTTCTGTATATACACTTAAAAGGTTAAAACCATCAATTATACAGGATTTTGCCCTCTTTCAGATAGAAGAAAGTGAAAGGTTCAGTGTTATGTTAAAGGTCAATAAGAGAACATTAAGCATAGTGAGACCAGAAGCTCAGAACATTTAATATCTTACTTTAACATAACTTTCATTTTATAAAGAGGAGAAATCTAGTTTATTAACATGGAACTGTTCTTACCAATGCTTCCGTAAGAAGTTCTGTTCTGTGCTCTGTAGAAAATTTTAAAGTTTCTGACTTTTTTCCACTGCCTTTACGAAATGTGAGGTTGAACTCTGTTCCCTGTCCTCTTCCAACAGGGCTGATGCTGCAAATGTCTCCATAAGGCCACTAACAAAAGAAAGGAATTACTTGAACTGGTGCTATAATGTAGTGAAATAATTCAATAATTATTTTCCCTACTTTAATTTGACAATCATCAAATAAGAAAAATTTTACAAAATAATACTGAGGTCTAGAAGAATTTATATCTTAGAGTAATTCTGTAACAAAAATCTTTAAAAGCTTTCAATCATCAGAGACAACAATAAAAAAATCCTATCTGTATCCAAATTTTATTGATTAATGGCATTAATTCAAAGCAACTAAAATACATAAAAGTAAAACAAATTGAATAAAATTTTATTACCCGCAAATCTGTTAAAAACAACAAAAAGAGGAATCTGTAAAACATGCCTAATTTAGAATTAAAATTAGCTAGAATATATATAAATATGTTTATTTATCCATGTTCAGATTAGTCTTCACTTTATAATCAGCAATCCTGGTTCCATGACAAGTATTTTCCAACCACTACTACCCTTGTGACTGCACTTGTGACTTATGTATGCCTGTATTATACTAACAATCCAGCCTTAAAAAATATAAAGAACTAATGTATCAATTTTACATAAGCAAGATGGCTACAATCTATAGATAGTAACATATCAAAAAGTTATACCATTTAGAGCCTGGAAATAAGCACATTCTCTTCCTGCCTCCCTTTTATTAATTTATTTTTGGTCCTGAGCATTGAGCATTACATAAGCATATCAATCTCTTTCATATTTGGCATTTCTATCCTAAAGTTTTAACCGTTTCAGGCCAAGGAGTTATGGATCATACCCTGACCTTTAAAATTCAAATGGTGTTCAAACACCTAACAGCTTCTAACATGATTACCTGATTTGTTACTTCTAAAGTATTGGGATTATATGTAGTAATCGCATGGGTTCCAACAGAAAAGACACGCTTATACCTACAAAGGAAAACAAGTACTTAAATTTAGTGTTAAAATAAACATTCTATAAAAAAATATATATGACATCAACACAAAAGGAACATTTCAATAAATAAACAGAAATGTGTCCGTTGCTTGTGACTAAATATAATGTAGTTTTATATTCTCACATGTTTAAACATTTTAAAATGTTATTGGTATTAAAACTCAACCACCACTCATTTTACTGTGAACTTGTGAGATCCTTAAGTAGAAAATTATGATTTATTCAAGTAATCTTGTGTTATTAGTATACATAAAGTTAGCAAAGCACCACCTGATGAGGCCAAAAGATTTAAATGGAAAAACTATATTAAAAACAAAACACTGCACACTACTAATTCTTACAAAGTATCCTTTTAACAAAACCATGATATAAAGGAAGGAAAAGCTATGACCTGCAACTTGTCAGTCACAGTCATATTCTGGAATCTTAATCATTTCTATTTAAGCAACTACCTATTACTTTTAAGTGTTGCAATTTTATAGAAGTTGGAAGCATACACCACAGACAAGCAATTTTCACTTCTCAATTCACTTCCTTCACTTAAAGTAACAAACATCTAAAGTAGAAAAACCATTTGGATATCAGTAATCCTTTAGGAGAGGAATGCATAATGATAAAAGTAAAACTAAACTAGAAACCCTTATTTAAAACTGAAGAATTCGTTCCCTGGAAATAAAATAATAAAATAGGCAAAACATTAGTCTAAGAAAAAAACAAAATATAGAATGAAAGAATTTATAATCATAGACACACACACACACACAATGATGTATATAAATCTATGCTGAAAAATTTAAAAACTAAGAATAAATCAATCTAACATAGAAGAATTTAAGAAAACGTCAAAGAGTTATATCCTAAAAGCACCAAGACTCGAACCAGGAGATAAAATCTTAAAGGAACAGGTTAAGTCCCATGCTTCTTAAATTGTTCCAGAAAACAGACTAAGGGCAGCTTCTCAATTCTTTCAGTAACACTAAAATGTGATAAGACAATACAAAAAAAAAAAAGAAAAAAACCACAATCTATTTTTTAAATTCATATTAGCAATAAAAATCAAGTAGCATATTAAAATAGTAATATACCATGACCAAGGTTCATTTTAGGAAAAGAGAGTTCAATATTAGAAAAATATATTAATAAAGTTGATCATATTTAGTGGAATATCTATGTTATTAAGAGATTTTTAAATGATCAAAACTGGATGTTAAATATAATCAAATGCCTTTTTTATATCTATAGAGATCATGTTTTTCTGCATTACCTACTAATACAGTAAAAAGACATGCATTACCTTAAGTCAACAGCTATTATCGGACTCAAGGGTAACACACTAGGTATATTCCCATTAAAATCAAGAGAAATTTGCCCTAGCCAGTTTGTTCAGTGGTTAGAGTGTCGGCCCTGGTTCTGAAGGGTTCCAGGTTCCATTCTGGTCAAGGGCACGTACCTCAGCTCAATCCCAGGCCAATCAAGGTGTTTGCGGGAGGACACCAATTGGTGTCTCACATAGATGTTTCTCTCTCTCTGTCTCTCCCCCTCCCTACCACTCTCTCTAAAAATCAATGGAAAAAAATATCCTCGGGTGAGGGTTAACAACAACAAAACAGTCCTGGCTGGTTGGGCTCAGTGGATAGAGCGTCAGCCTGTGGACTAAAGGGTCCCGGGCTCGATTCCAGGTCTAGGCACATGCCCACATTGCCTCGGTGCCCGGCTGGGGGCATGCAGGAGGCAGCCCATCAATGATTCTCTCTCATATTGATGTTCCTCTCTCTCTCTTTCTTTCTCTCTCTCTCCCTCCCTCCCCCTCCCTCCCTCTCTGAGATCAATAAAAATATATTTTTAAGAAAAAGAAACTTCCCACATTTTAATTTTTCTATTCAGTATATTATATAATATAATCAGGGTATCATATAATAGAAATGATAAAGTTATTTCCTTTTGGAAGAAAAATGATAGATGCTATTAATCTTTACCACACCACACATTCTTACAAAAAGTAGTGCTATATTATAAATATTTTTCCCCCTAACTTCACGTGTCTAAAGTTGAGTGGGAAACTAAAAAATGAGAGAACTTCCTTCTAACATAAAAACATTCATTCGCTGCTTTCTGAGGGGGAGTAAGGGTTGAGGAGGATTTACCTAAACAGCTAAAGTCTCAAAACTTCAGAGGCTTAACCACTGAATGGAAACAAAGAAAAATAAAGAAATAAGATCATGTTAAATAGTATTTGCCTAAGAATATTGCACAATAAAATGTTAGGTAGAAAAGTAAAATCACAAATTCGAACTTTCAAAATCATCCTGAGCTTCAAACATGACAATTTTTATAATCTTAAAATGAAAGTACAGAATGTTTATTTTACTCTGGGAGCAAAAGTATAAAAATTAAATGCCTGAAATGTCCCAAGTGTCAACTGATACTGTCACATTCAGTCTCAGAGGAGCTCAGATAAGAAAAGACCCTTTGCAATTGTAGATTAATTTCCACACAAATAAGCCCCTTCTAACATGTCTTACGTAACTTTGTCATCTAGGTTATTAATGCTGTGCAAAAGAACTTCTGGAGATGATAGAAATGTTCTACATCTATAGTCCAGTAAGGTAGCTATGAATCACATACAGCTATTGAGTCTTGAAATGTGGCTAATGCAACTGAATTTTAAATTTAAGTATCTTAAATTTAAACAGCCACAGGTAGTTAGTGACTACCATATTGTGAGAGCACATTCTAGATCTTCAACAAAATGATTTTGGAGTTAGGTGCCCATTAGGCCCAAATATCTGTCATGACTAGTAAACTCAAAGCTCTGATAAAGCCTTAAGAAGAACGCTAAAGCCTGGCCTCTGTGGCTCAGTGGTTGAGCATCAACCCATGAACCCAGGAGGTCAAGGTTCGATTCTTCGTCAGGGCACATGCCTGGATTGTGGGCTCAATCCCTAGCAAAGGGCATGCAGGAGGCAGAAGATTCCATACACATATACAATATAAAAACAATATAAACATACATACATATACATACATAAGGAAACATGAAAGCAAACACTTTTCACCCAACTAGGAAATTAATATTCATTACTGACTTTACTTACTGCACTGGTTTCCTTTTTATTCAGGAACTAAAGTTACACACATCAATAAATGCCTATAGGAGAGTAGGCATTTCTTCCACTCCTTAAATTTTCATAATTCACAGATTTATTCTAATGTAACAGCTTATTAAATAATATGATTTATATTACCATTTAATATAATGTTACTCAGAATCATGAAACCAATTGTACTCAAATAAATTAAAAACTCTTTGAAGCAATTGCTTTACCTATGGGGCTTTCTGTTCCCATAATAATTGGTGACAAAGATAAGAACAATTAAAAAAAAATAGTTGTGCTAATAGTAACAGAGTTGATGAAGAAAAGACCACTGAAGGAAAGTCTGGGGAAATAATCAATTTTGGATTTGACAAATGATGTTCAGATTTCTTTTTTAAACTAATTTATTGAGGTGACATTGATCAACATGAATGGTCAGATTTTTTCAGGTCAGATTTTTTAATAGAATAAACATTAACTTACACTAAAACAAACACACTTCTGTTACTGTAACTCCTGCAAATAAAAATGTTACATCATTTTTCAACTCTCTAGTCCTTATGAATATTGTTTTCCACTTTGTAACAACTTTTTATAACATGACTTTTTTTTCATATGGCAACTTTAAAAAATAAAACAAATGTGTTGGTTTTGTTACTGTAGCATTACCATGGATTGACCCAGTTTTAAATGAGCACGTAACACTGTTCCTGGTTCAATGATATAGCAGTAAACAAGAGATCAGTCTCTTTTTAGTCTTACATTTTATTTATTATTTAGTTAACTAATTCAGACATCTGAAATAAACTTCAAAGCCGTAAGAGCTAAGACACTTGTCCATCATTGTTTGAAAGTTAACTTTAGACCTGAATACTCTTAACTACCTTGTATCAATTAGGCATGTACAATAGCATCAACAGAGATACAAAAATACTGGCAGCCATCACAATATCATACTCTTCTGCAAAGAAATTCATATTATTCAATTCTCTCAAACTAGAGAAAATTCAACATTACTTCCTATTTGTAAAGTACAGAAAAAAGCTTATGTTTCCTATAAAATAATGGTTGTCAAATTTCTTAAAATCATAAAACCTTTATATATTACTTCTAAAAGTAGGATCCGCAATTCTTTCAGTGGCTAGTGAATGCAATGGGCCTCAAATAAACCAAAACAGATCTTTTCTAATCAGAGTTGAAAGAACTTTCATGTTACTAGTCTAGTTCTCATAACATGTAGCTTGAACCTTTCTAGTACTCTGGGCAAAGTTGGCTAGTTTTAATGGTTCACTACCAACTCACCTTTCCAAAAAGTAATTCCATTCATTTACCAGTACTGCAGATATTGACCATTGTTCTTTAGAATTAAGACAATATACACTTTCCCACAAATTTCACCCTCTTGTCCAAGTTCTGTCTTTCAGCTTCACACAGAACATACCTAATTTTTTTATTTCTTTATTGATTAAGTTATTACATGTGTCCTTATCCCCACATTACCCCCCCC
>NW_005356674.1:5700922-5733957 GCF_000412655.1 Myotis brandtii
CCTGTTGTCTGTGTCCATTGGTTAGGCCTATATGAACATACCTAATTTTTCTGTCAATCAGACTTTCCATTTGAATTATCTTTGCTAGGTGGAACACCCTAGTTCCTTCAACCATTTTAAAATAAGTTTTGGCCACCAAATCTCTAGAAGCCTTTAGGTTTCTCACAGAATCTAGACTTTTTCTTTAATTATTAAAAGTTTGAGAATCCAGTTATTTGAACTAGAATTTTAGTCCATCACATGAAACTAAGGATAACTGAAATACAAGGTTTCTCAAAGAGGGCATCTGTAGGGAGTGGCCCTAGAGTTAAGCCTCAGATTGACCTGTGGCAGAGCCACAAACAAGTCCCAGCTTAGAGGGCAGAGCCCTCTTAGCATAATTAAGTTTGATCTTATGGCGCCCCCTAGCTCCTACCTGGGTAGCTAATGGGCTGTGGGAGATGCAGCAAGTGCTGCCAAAACAAGTGAAACTCACAAGAACATTGTAACTATGTTGACCACTACCTTGTTTTTCTTTGACTATAAAATAAAGCCTCGGCTTGCTGGCTGGATCCTTCTCTGTAGCCTCATCCAGGCACAGGAGATCCACTGGGCCCCAGCTATATTCGTCTGTCTTTTCTTTAATCTTTTGCTGCCCCGCCTCAGGCTCACCGAACCCTTGGCTGTGCTGGCATGGCACAGGCATCAGTGGTAAGCATTGCTAAAGGAGGTGTTACAGCTTAATAGTTAAGCCCACCAGCTCTAGAATCACACTGCCTGGGTTCGAATGCTGTCTGGACAACTCACTTTCTATATATCCTCTGATAATTTGTTTAACCTCTCTAAGCTTCACTTTCCCCCATGAAGATGTTGTTAATATATACATACCTAACTCACAAGGAGAAGATTATAAGAAATAATTCATATAAAGTGCTTGTCGCTTATTGTTTACAATTGATAAATGTTACGCATTCCAATTGCTATTATTCTGCTGATTGAATAATAGGAAAAGTGGCTCAAAACTCCACTAGTCACTGAACTAATTGTAGTTAGTATCATTATGTTTCTAGTAGTTATGACTCATACATTCGTATTTAAAACAACAGACAAATTGATAATTCCTCTGGCTATATTATCAGGATACTCTGATATTAGTCAAACTCCACTTGAAAAATCAGTTTCACTCCCTCAACTCTTCTTAAAATTTACTCTATCTAGCCATTATACAGACTATCTATGAAGCAGACTACCTATGAAGGTAGTGGGCTCTGCCACTGAATTTCATGGACTGATCACCACATAGTTTAATCTACTGAAGTTAAAATCCTGTTCAGATACTAAAATGCTACTCTTAAATTCAGAGCCCCAATTGCTACAATTAATCTATGCAAATATAAAAGTGATCCATAGGTAAATTTCACTTGCAATTTCCATCCAGAAAAAAACTTAAAACCTGTATTTTGAACATTACTCTGAAGTTTTCCATAGTGAATCTGCACTGTTCCTTCCTATCAGAAATAGCTTGCTTAGGCCAAAAAGGAAACTTCACTCTTTTATGCAAATAAAAGTGCTTTTTAGCTCTGAAAACAACAAAACACTGTTGAAAGAAATTTTAAAGATCTAAACAAATGAAAGGCATCCCTTGTTCATGGATCAGAAAACTTAATACTGTTAAGGTGGCAATAATCCCCTAATTGATCTACAGATTTAATGCAATCCCTATCAAAATCCCAGATGCCTTTTTTGTAAAATTGACCAGCTGACTCTAAAATTCATATGGAAATGCAAGAAATCCAGAACAGCCAAAATAATCTTGAAAATGAATAAAGTTGGATCCTCAAACTTCCCAGTTTCAAACTTAGTACAAAGCTACAGTAATCAAGACAGGATGGTACTGGCATAAGGATAGGCAGATAGTCCAATGGAATAGAATTGAGAGTTCAGGAATAAACCTTTACATTTATATTTATGGTCAAATGATTTTTTTAATCCTCACCTAAGGACATGCCCATTTAGAGAGAGAGGAAGGGAAAGAAAGAGAAACATCGACAAGAGAAACATCGATTGGTTGCCTCCTGTACACGCCCCAACCAGGGATCGAACCCGCAACCTAGTTATGTGCTTTGAATGGGAATCAAACGTGCAAACTTTCAGTGTATGGGACAATGCTCCACTCAGCCAAAGCTATGGTCAATTGGTTTTTGACAACAATGTCAAAACAATTCAATGGAGAAAGAATACTCTTTTCAATAAATGGTGCTGGAACAACTGGATATCCATATATAAAAGAATGAAGCCAGATCCCTACTTCATACTATATAGAAAAATTAACCCAAAATCAAAGCTATAAAACTCTTAGAAGAAAACATAGGAGTCAATTTTTGAGACCTTAGATTAGTAGATGGTTTAGATTAGGTAATGGTTTCTTAGATATGCTAACAGAAGCGCAAATGGCAAAAGAAAAAAACAGATAAATTGAAAATCATCCAAATCAACTCTGTGCTTCAAAAAATACTATCAAGAAAGTAAAAAGAAAACCCACAGAATAGGAGAAAATATTTGCAAATCATATATCTGATAAGGGATTTGTATTCAGAATATATAGATATCTGATAAGGGATTTGTATTCAGAATATATAGAGAACTCTTACAACTCAACATTAAAAAGGCAAATAATCCAATTAAAAAATGGGTAAATGATTTGAAAAGACATTTCATGAAAGATGCACAAATGACGAATAAGCACATGAAAAGATGCTTCGTCATAAGGGAAATAAACAATAAGATACTACTTCATAGCCATTAGGATAGCTAAAATAAAAAAAGATAAACAATCACAAGTGTTGGTAAGGATGTGGAGAAATTGGATTCTTCATACATTGATGATAGGACAGAAAAATGCTGTAGTCACTCGGCTCTTCCTCAAAAAGTTAAACGTCACATTACCATGTAACTCCATGTAACATCAATTCCACTCCTAGGTATATTCCCAAGAGAACTGGAAATATAGAATCACTCACAAACTTGTACATTAACATTTATAGCAGCACTATTCAAAGTAAATAAGTGGCAACATATAAATGTCCATTAACTGATGAATGGATAAAAAATGTGGCATATTTATACAACAGAATATTATTTGGGAATAAAAAGAAAGTACTGACACATATTACAACAGGTATAAACCTTGAAAACATATTAAATGAAAAAAGATAGTCACAAAAATACCACATATCTTATGATTCCATTTACATGAGATGTCCTAAATAAGGAAATCCAGAGACAGAATGTAGATTAGTAACTGCCAGATGCTGGGAAGAAAAGGGAAGTAATTGCTAAGATTTTTAGAGGGTTTTTTTTTATGTTTGTTTGTTTTTTGACGTTTATGAAGATGTTCTGAAAACGGTTAGTAGAGATGGTTCATTAAATTATACATTTTAAAAGGATGAATTTTATGTTGTATAAATTATATCTTAATAAAGCTGTTATAAATACAAAAAAAAGGTTTCAAGGTTTGAATGATGAAAGCAAGGAATTGTGATGAGGGAACAGAAATAGTTCTGCTCCAAATTATTATAAAAAAAGAAGAAAAAGAACACTGTCTTAAGTCTTAGTCACTACTTTCTAAGAACATTAAAAAAAAATTTTCCAGATGATCACAATTACTGACAAGCTCACAAAGCAAAAAGTATTACAGTAAGTTTGTTCTTTAGCATTAATGAATCAGCATACTATAATTGTATTAAAAACAGAAGTTACATTATGATAATCAGAGCAATCTATCACTTGAGGAAAAGTAAAGATCATTTAAATATACAAACTATCTAAGGCTGCTTACAGAACTAAAGAGACTCATATGAATCTGAATATGCCAATTTTCTAACTTTGCTCAATGAAATTAACTGGGAAAAAAAATGTCAAGGATAACAATTATGCTGTCTATTTTAGGAGTTCATACAATTGAACTACCAAAAGGAAACAAAATAAAACACTAAAATCTTTCAAAATTATATTGTCAGTTTGCCTATGAAAACCAGAAACACTACGGAATTCAGATGTTGCACCATTCTAAGTTACCACACTGTTACCTAAAAAATGAAGTTAAGAACAAACACTAAAGTTAATGGCTTTGTACACGTCATGTTTTGTCTGAGGACTTATCTAGAATAATGTAGTCACCTATTTGTCAAAATGTGGCACATCATTTTAATTATTACTATTCAAAAGAACAAGAGACTACACTTTTTTCCTAATGGTCAACAACAGGTGCTATTCATTGAATACTCACTGTGTTTAAGGCAGAATTTTAAAAACTTCATACAGTTCATATCATGTCGTCTAATCCTTAGAGCAATCTGAGGGGCAGGAATTACCATCCATTTTACAAAAAGGAAACAAAGCATCTACACCTTAGCCTGACCTGGCAAGCTACTAAAAAATGTCCTGCCCCCTCCCATGGAAAAGAAAAGATCAAATCCAATTTTTAAATTTCATTGCACACCTAAAAATGATTACAAGATGCACTATTGATATATTTTCTCTTACAGTCAAATGGACATGAAAATGTGTTGATCACATACAGGCTATTATCTGGGTGATAAAGTTGTGAAGTTAACACTATGTTACTACTGCATAACCTCAACATTAAGTGATAGCAATCAAGAGGGTTTGGATAACTGGCTTATTTTCCTTTTAACTGTTATTTTTAATTCTTACCAAACTCCTTGCCAAGACAGACATAGAAAACCAGAAATATCAAAAGAAAAAAGAGCAATAAGTATTACAAACGTAGCATCTTGGTATGAAATACGCACAGATGCTTTTGAGAGAGGGCTGAATGGCATTAATGAGTTGTGTGGTACAACTCAAAATATTGAAAGAGTAATGTTTACAATAATACTTTATAGAAGCACAGGAAAATAACACCAACAGAAATACATACTTTCCCCTCCACGAATGTTTTGTTGTGTAGAAACATGCCAAATCCTTATTTTCCCTGATTATGTTCATTTTGTGCTGAAACCTGGAAGATAAAAATATGGGTGAGAATTTAGTACAGAGTTATCCTTAGAGTTTTTCCTGAATCTCTCATATCACACTTTTATAGTCTTCCATATGGTACTGATTTTAAGGCACAACTTTTTCTACTAGACCATAGGTTTTATTTTTTTTTAATGTATTTTATTGATTATTTACAGAGAGGAAGGGAGAGGGATAGAGAGTTAGAAACATCGATGAGAGAGAAACATCGATCAGATGCCTCCTGCACACTCCCCACTGGGGATGTGCCCACAACCAAGGTACATGCCCTTGACCGGAATTGAACCTGGGACCCTTGAGTCCGTAGGCCGACGCTCTATCCACTAAGCCAAACTGGTCAGGGCAAGACCATAGGTTTTAAAGGAGAGGGAATGATCTATTCACCTCTGTATTACAGCCTTTAGCACACCATATTGTGACTGTCTGCTCTGCTCCACTGCACTGGGCTTCCTGAGGACAAGAACTGCCCTGTATCAATATTCCAAGTGTAGTGATCTAATAAAAAATGTTCAAGTAAATGAACGTTTAAATCTCGCATTGCCAAACAATGCCTTGGCACATGATAGGCGCTTGAAAATGTTTGGCAACTGATAAATCAATGGGAAAGGTTTTTGTTGAGGTGCTAAGTGGCAGCCCTTTGCTGTCACTTTAAAGGCAAGCTATTGTAAAGATTTAACTTAAATATAACCAAAATCTCATTTTAAAAGCAATGCATGTCTGCAGTAAAAATCTAAAATGTTCATAAATAATCTTTCTTCCTAGCATCCACAGATAATTATTGTACCCTCCCATCTTCTATTTAGGAAAAATAGGTGGCTTTTTTAAAAAAAAACCCACAAAATTGAGATTATCATTCGTACTGCTTAACACATTTTCGCCATGGAATTAAATATTCTCTGTGAAAATGATTTTTATGGCTACATGATATTCCATTGTATGAATACTATACCAGAACAGGTACAGAAATTGAGAGTATGTGTTGAAATTCAAATTTTTAGAGCAGTTTGGTTGGTGAACTCCTCTGGTTAAACAGTATATAGAACAGTTCAGGACTGTCGAACTTGTGTGATGAATCACACATCGTATGAAGTTTCAAACAGCTTCATGCAGAAGGACCATGTTATGTGCAGTATTTTACACTTAAGTTGATTAGTCTGTTGATTATAACTCTGAAGTCTATAAAATCCAGAATCCATTTATTTCATGAAAAAATTTAAATTTAGCTAAGTTTACAGGATAAATTGTTTGAACTAGCTACTAATAAAAAAGCGATGACAAATTTTAAAAATACTACATCATTTGCTTCATACTGAATAAAAGTTTAAAATGAATATGGCCATTTGTTTCTTCTTTTGTGACTTGGCTATTTTTTCCTACCCTTAATAACTAGAAATGCATTCTAAAAAGTATTTTAAGATTCATCCCAAAGTGCCAATAATGTAAACTGAATGGCTGTATGATTCAATTAACCTTTTTTTTCTATCTTTATACACTGATCTAACTTTTTTAACCAAGTATTCTTTTTATAATTAGAATAAAACCATTTTCTTTCAAAAAACATTTTTATAACTATTTTTGAAACCATTCATATACCATACAATTCACCCTTTTAAAGTGTATAATTGGGGGGGGGGGGGTTTATATGTTGAACTCTACAACCACCACCACTATTTTTAGAACATTTTTTTTATCACCCCAAAAAGAAACCCTGCTAGCAGTCCCTCTCCATCCCCCTTTACTCCCAGCACCTGGCATCCACTAATCTACTTTCTGTCACTATGGGTTTGCTATTTTGGACATCTCATATAAAGGGAATCATGCAATGTGTGGTCTTTGTGACTGGCTTCTTTCACTTAGCATAACGTTTTCAAAGTTTATCCATATTCTGGAATGAATTAGTTTCCTTCTAGCGCAGTGGTTCTCAACCTTCCTAATGCCGCGACCCTTAAATACAGTTCCTCATGTTGTGGTGACTCCCAACCATAACATTATTTTTGTTGCTACTTCATAACTGTAATTTTGCTACTGTTATGAATCGTAATGTAAATATCTGATATGCAGGATGTATTTTCATTGTTATAAATTGAACATAATTAAAGCATAGCGATTAATCACAAAAACAATATGTATTATATATGTGTTTTCCGATGGTCTTGGGCGACCCCTGTGAAAGGGTCATTCGACAACCAAAGGGTTCGTGACCCACAGGTTGAGAACCGCTGTTCTAGTGTATGTATAATACCCCCTTTTTTTTTTTTTTTTTTTTACCCATTCATCAGTTGATGAAAATTGGTGTTGCTTCTACTTTTTGGCTATTATCAATCACACTGCTCTAAACATTCAATTTTCATGTACATGTTTTCATTTCTCTTGGGAAAATACTTGAGTGGTAAAAACATTTTGAAGTTGCTTTCTTCATTCCTCCTACTTGTCTTTGTATTAGCAAATTAATGAGGACTTCTGTACTCTATGTAGAATGCTCTTCCTCTAGATACCTATATGGCTCACATCTTCACCTCAAATCTGTGTTCAAATGTCATCTTTAGAATGAGGCCTATCCTAACTATCTTGTTTTAAACTGTAACCACCCTCCTCATTCTACACTCTCTATTCCGTCTGACTCCTCTCATTTTTCCTCCATGGCACCTTTCATTTCATAGTTTAATGTGCAATTTATTATATTTATCTTTCATCTAATCCTACTAGAATATCCAGAGAGAGGTATTTTTGTGTTAAGCATGTATGTGTGTGTGTGTAATATATATCCCCAGAGCCTACAAGAATGTCTGGCAAAAAACAGGTGCTCAGTGACTGAGTGAAATGCAACAATCTTATGGGAAATTCTGATGCTCTCTAGAGATACTCCTCCCAAACAAGGTTTTGCCAAACTTTCTGGAAAAGCATCAATTCATGCTCTGAGGAACAGTAAGAGAACCACAAGTAACAGCAAGTTTAGAGAAACCTTTATTGTTACCAGAGAGGAAATTTCTCTTAACAGTCAACTGACATCTTCCTCTAAGTATGTATGGAAATAGCTAAATATAGTCCTGCCAGTTGGAGTGTTGTTTTCTTTTTTTCTGAACCGTGTTATCTGGAATGACATAGGCAGCTAACCAAAACTTATTAAACCAGCAAACATTATCCCTGCCTTCTGAATCATTTGCAGCAGATAATATTGCTGAAATAAAATACAGGATTTCTGAGAACATGCCCAAAAAGTGAAATATATCGGTCTACAGATATTTTTCCCTTACTATAACTGAAGTTTGGAACAATGGAAGAAAAAGGAGAACAGAAAAGGTGAGTGAATGATCTCGAAGAGTGGAATTTGGATTCCTAGTCCATCACTTAAGACATTGGAATTACTGACTCTACCAAGGGCCTATCTTGGGAAGACTGACAAGAAAATGTGTTTGAGTAAAGACTGGTTGATATCATTGAGAAACTTGAAAATGAAAATGAAAATGAGAGGAATATAATAAAGATTTTTAAATGACAGTCACAGGGAACTTAGGGTATGACCCAGAAAGAACAGAGATGCCTAATATATCCTGAGGAGTCCAGGGGTGGGGATGGGGCATAAAGGGTTGGGTAAGAAGCAAAATAATCTCACAACAAAGCAAACTTAAGAATAATTTTTAAAAAATAAAACTAAAGAATGACCTTATAAGTTATCAATGATTTAAGAGAATATGTAACTCAATCAGATCTTTTAGGAAAAGAATTAAAACAATTTTAGGAATGGAACATTGTCCCATGCACCAAAAAGGTTTCGGATTCAATTCCTAAAATGTAGATGACAATACCTGTCTCAAAGGGCTGTGGTGAGGACTAAATGAGATAACTTGAATAAAGGAATTAGTGTGATGCTTGGCTCAGAATAAGCACTCAAAACTATTAACTGCAACCATAATAATCATTACTGTACTTTAAATATATTACCCTAGATATGCAATAGTTGTTTTGAGTATTTCTATTACCTCTTTCATTTTCAAGCTTACTTACAGCCCAGCTGGAATGGCTCAGTGGTTGATTATTGACCTATGAACTAGAAGGTCACAGTTCGATTCCCGTTCAGGGCATATGCCCGGATTGCGGGCTTGATCCCCCAGTGTGGGGCGTGCAGGAGGCAGCTGATCAATGATTCTCTCATTATTGATGTTTCTATTTCTCTCTCCCTCTCCCGTCCTCTCTGAAATCAATAAAAATATTACTTATAGACCCCTGTACATCTTAAGGCATTCTCAGGGCAAGTTATCATTATTAAATTACTTCATTCTCTCGGGGCAAGTTATCATTATTAAATTACTTGATTCTAAGTCTTCTTTTATCTATTAATTTCAATCATCATACTACTCAATGTATATCACCAATGTTTATCACCTAGAATTTCTACCTTTAAAAATACAGTGTTTTATGTTGATTTAATCAGTACTCATGGTTTTTACCTACTCTTTCAAAAATACACCAATATATTATCCTTCTTAAACTGGGTGGAGTACACAAAGGGTGTCATTACTTTATTGTTATTTTGTTCTTTAAAATTTATATTTCCCAAGACATTTAAGAGGAAAAAATATATATGATCAGGTATATCATGGTAGGTGAAATTTTTAAATATTATCTAAGTCAATTATAACCTAATACTTAAATGTCACTTTATTTCAACTTTATTCCTACAAAGGACTACTATTTTGCAAGTCAATCTTATTTACTACAGTTTAAATAACCACTTTGACAGTTGGAATCTTAATTATTGGAAATGTTTCTTTACATGAAACCAACTTAACATTTTAAAATTGAACCTCTATTTATTATCTTCTCCTTCGTATTTCTTTAACAAACTCTAAAAGTGGTTCTAAGTGTTGCTCTTGCAGGCAAAAACTCTTAAGCAACCATAATTCTAATTAATATTGATGAACATCTTCACAATTTTTATTATCAAGCAGCTCAATCATCAAGCAGATCATGGCAATCATCACTTATAGGCACATTCTATAAATAGCAATAAACTGTCTAACCACAAAAAATATAAAAATTGTTGGATGAGACCTTGGTAGAAGCCATATCACCAGCATTTGCCATTCTGCCAGTTGTTTAGATACCATTTAAATTAACAAGAATTTATCTGTTCAAACTAATCACTTAAATTTCATCTCCTTTACTTCTGCAAGTGTCCCACTTCAAATTCTCAAAGACCTACCCATCTTTTTGATGAGAAAAACTCAAGTTCACATGCCAATTTTAACTAAATCACATTGCAAGTATTTCCAATTTTTGCAAGTCAACTTCCACTGTTTTCATTCTATATCCTATGATTACAACACCAACAGAACTTTTTTGCAACTTCTCAGTTTATTCTTTTGAGAGAACTGTACTAAGGGTTAAAAAGTCAAATTGAGGGCAATACAGCATTTTGGCTACATTCACTTTTTTCAATGAACTCCCTTGCTTCATGCTTTCAAACAATATTTAATGTCCTCACATTATCTAATTTATGACTGGCAGTAAAACTGAGAATCCATTTAAGATCATTTATGGATAAAATGAGAATGATCTTGTAGAAGATATGATTTTGACACAAAATTGCAGGACTTGAGAGTCCACTAAGCAGAAGCCTACATCAAATTAACACTAAGAACAGAAAACAAGATGAAGGAACTTAACATCACAGGAACCCAGGCAGATTAAAGCTGGGCTTAAGCAAAAGAATTTGCACAAAAAGTAAAATTAAGTGCATATCTGTAGCTTCTGTTAGTTAAGTAAACAGTCATTTAGCCAAAAATGAATGAGTATACAGTACTCATAAAATAATACATTAGTGAATGAATGAATTGGCATTAATAAAGGCAATATGCTCTAAAACAGTGATGGCGAACCTTTTGAGCTCGGCGTGTCAGCATTTTGAAAAACCCTAACTTAACTCTGGTGCCGTGTCACATATAGAAATTTTTTGATATTTACAACTATAGCAAAACAAAGATTTATATTTTTATATTTATTTTATATATTTAAATGCCATTTAACAAAAATCAACCAAAAAAATGAGTGTCATAGGTTCGCCATCACTGCACTAAAACATGTATTTTGCATGACCAACGGGAACTGATTTTTACACAAATACAAAAACTTCCTGAGAGCAGATATGATAGTAATTTTTCCACTTTGAGTCCATATATCCTATCCTATATAGTAAAACCCTAATATGCAAATCGACCAAACAGCTGAACGATGGGCGGAACAACCAGTCAGAACAACCAGTCGCTATGAAGCACACTGACCACCAGGGGGGTAGACGCTCAACTCAGGAGCTGCCCCCTGGTAGTCAGTGCGCTCCTTCTGTGGGAGCCTCTCCTGCCTCCACTGCAGGCGGGCAGTAAGGAGCGAGGGGTCCCAGACTGCAAAAGGAATGTCTGACTGCGGGCTTAGGCCCGATCCCCCCGAAGCCGGCAGGTGGACATTTCCCAAAGGGTCCTGGACTGTGAGAGGGCACAGGCAGGGCTGAGGGACACCTCAAGTGCATGAGTTTCTTGCACCGGGCCTCTAGTGAAAGAATAAACTCTTTCATCATTAATTTTGTTCTCAAGTAATAAATTAGAAAGAAGAGTTTATCTTGAAATGCATCAAAAACTAAGGATGGAAAGTTGGATGTGTGTTAAAGCAAGTATAGTGAAATGTTAATGTGAGAATTTTAGAGGTGAGTATATGGATATCTACTATAAAGTTCTTCCAACTTGGCTATAGGTGAAAACTTTTATGTTGGGGAAATTGCCTTTGCCTTTATTTTCTGACCTAACTCTACAACAGAAATACTTTTTCTGCTACATTGTAAAACTACATCTGAAAATGCGGTAGATATTCACATGATAGGAATAGCCTACTGAAAATGCAGAGGGGAGAAGAACCATTGCTAAGGCAAAGGCTAATCCTTTGAGTGATTAATTTTGAGTAATAACTGAGGAGAGAACCCGAACCCCTTATTACTGGCTTCTTAAAGACCAACTTTTATTTGCAACTGGCTTCAAAATCTAAGTGAATTATATCACCAAGTTAGTTTAGTTTAAAAAAAAAAAAGGTAAAAAATATGGTTAACAGAACATTAATTTTTACCCAGATTAAAAGCTACAACTAGACTGTCTTAGAAAGAATGTGCTGTGTATGGGGGAAAAGTGCTATAAACTTTAACCTGTTTTTAATTTTCAGCTTCATGCTTTAATATGTAACTCAAGTATAGGCAAAAGCATTTCCTTCTAAATAAACAAGAAATCAGTATGTGTAATGTGTACAATAACCTATGTTAAACAGCTATAAAACAGATTACAAAGGTTTTAGTACATTTCACTTTAGTTCTCTTGCTGAAGAATCCCTAACTCCAGAGATAATGTTGTTAGAGAGAAAGCCAGTGGTAGTATCAAATTTAAGCTGACAATCATATCTCCAAATAATTACTCAGAAGTTATAACACTGAAACGTTTGCATTATCTGTCATGTCAAAATATTTTTTAAAATCCTTCCACCACCATGGAGTAGGACAAAATTATCTAAGATCCCCGTATTACTTTTTTTAAAATCTATTCCTTTTCTATTAGAAACTGGATACATGTTCATGAAATTAAAGGGCAAGAAAAATTCAAAAGCAATCCCTAAATCTGAAGAAACACTGTTAATAATATCTTAATGAGGAAAGGGGCAAGCATATATACCACAGCAGTTAATTTTGTTGGCTTTACCTACTCAATATAAATCAAATATTGAAGAAGATATGTCTCTTCATATTTCAATCATATGTATACTGATTTTATCTGAGGGAGTAATTCTTATTTCTTACAAAATAGGGGAGACCAAGATGGCGGCATAGGTAAACACCGGAGACTGCTGCCGCAAACAACCACTTCAAAAATACAACTAAAAGACGGAACGGACATCACCCAGAACCACAGGAAGGCTGGCTGAGGAGAGACTCTTCAACTAGAAGGAAAAACAACAGCACACCGAGGCTCAGAGGAGGCGCAGTGTGGAAAAAACTCAGGTGCGGAGGTGCGCGCGCAAAGCGGGCTGGTGGCTGAGAGCGCGGTTGTCGTTTTCGGTCAGGGGGGAGTCTCAGACTCTGAGCTCCAGATACGGGCGAATCGCTGGGGACTCGGACCCAAACGGGAGAAGCGGGAGTGTCTGGCATCAGTTGGAAGGCAGCTTTCCCTCCGAGGTTTGCAGCGGTTCCGGGGGTTCTGAGAAGCAGAGCCTCTGGGAACGGGACTGAGAGGGGCCATAACCGCTCCCTCCGCCCGCCCGCCCTGTTGAGCCCGCCCCGCCCAAGCCCTGCGCAGGAAGATATGTCTCTTCATATTTCAATCATATGTATACTGATTTTATCTGAGGGAGTAATTCTTATTTCTTACAAAATAGACATGAATCTGGTTGTAAAAAAAAATAAATAACATTGTTTCCAAGATGCATGATTATGACTCTTTCCTTTCCAGAACTTAAAAATGCCTTGAAATATTCACCTGAAAAAAACTAAGAAATGAGTTCAATTAGGCATGTCTGTGAAATCAATGGTACTGGTCATTTACATATTTTTTGTTTGTACATATTCTTGAAACTTTCTAGACCTAATTTCTATTTCATTTATTTTTAAAGCTAACTTGACTTATGCAAGAGCCAATTATATTAGTTCAATAAATTTATCAGCTCACAAACAGCTACTTAATAATCTTGCTCTATTATCGTAAACAGATCCTTTTGGGTAAAAGAGGTTTTCAATGGCCGTATTTTAACTTTTCTATCACTATAGTAAATGCACAGTGGGGGACAAAATTCCCTAAGCATATAACAAACACAACTTACAGTTTTAAGCATCCTAATATCCAAACATTGTTCTCTTTATATTTAGTAAAAGACAAATAGTTTAAATTGCTACAATTTCCCTTTAACCCACTACAAAGTAGCAATGTAAAGGTTTCTAATTTGGCTCAGAAATAGCCCTATTATTCCTATCTCTCCCACAGTACTTAACAGTTTATAGAACACTTCCAAATCTATCAGTTAACTAAAAAAAGTAAAATTCCACTTTTAAAATTAAACCCAGAAACTCTAAGGTTGGGGGACAGCCTACCTAATCTAAGATTTGATATACATCCAAAATACATTCTGTATCTTGACTAGAAGTTTGAGGAAGAGAGAAACCCCATACACTAAGTGACTAAAGAATACAAGTCTGAAATCTATGTATAAGAATTTAAATTTTAATTAGTATAGAATTTATTAGAAAGTCTCCTACACTCATAACCTTATCAATCCTTCAATTATGTTCTCACAACTCTACTATACAAAATCAGAGCATCAAAATAATTATTTTAGATTGTTTCAGGGGGTTTTTTAATCTGTTCATCAAAAGATCAAATTGTGAACACTGCTTAGGCAGTGTGATCTACTTCTAAGGAGAACTTAGAGTGCTGAAACTACAAAATCCCACTCATTTTAGACTGTTTTAGAGATCACTCTTTTCAAAAGTAGTCCATGAAAGTGCAAGTAAAACTCAAACAGGTAGCCTGTTCAATAAAGTTAAAAATATCTTTAAAGAACTATTAGCAAATTAGATGTTTACCTTTACTGAATGAACCCCACTTAAATGTACCTTTGCATAGATAACTGTCTTAAATTAGAAAAAATTATCGCAACTATGTTGGCTTAAGTTACTAGGGACAAAGATATCTCCTAAATCTATGATTCTCAAAGGAGTTGCTATGATTTTCATGACTAAGAACTATGATTGGCATGTGCTGAGCATGTGAACACTGCTGATGCAGAAAAACCGGCTGAAAAACAATGATTAAAATTTTGAATTAAAGTAATGGTTGGGGCCCCATAAGAGACACTATTATTAGAAACACTACTAGTATTTAGTGGATGGGGCTAGATACCCCTCGATGTACAAGACAATCTCAGATTGAAGGACTGTCCTCAATTAACTTTCAAATATCCAAATGGTCATTCACATAGGTTTAAAAAAAAAACAGTCAATACCTATTTATAATGAACTATCCCACAATACTTTGAGTTCTCTTGGTTTTGAGTGTGTCTATATTTTGTCTTCATTTTTGAGTGGTATTTTTGCTGTTTTTTTTGCTTCCTTTCAATACCTCGAAGTTACCATTTAATCGTTTCTTTGCTTGCATGGTCTCTCTGCTGTAACTTTTATCTTTGTTCCTCTGTATATAATGTTTCTCTTTAATTTGGCTACCTTCAAGATTTTCTTTGTCCTCTGTTTATATCAATTTGAATACAGTATATCTAGGTGTGTTTTGATTGTGTTTGGGAGGGCCAGGTATTTATCCTGCTTCATGTTCTCTAAGCTTTTTGGATCCTGTGGTTTGATGCCTGACATTAATTTTGGAAAATTCTGTATTTCCTCAGATATTTCAATATTTCTTCTCCTCTGGGATTCTAATTATGTACATATTAAAATGTTTGATACTATCCTCAAGCTCTTGGATTTTGTTTTTTTAACATGTGTGTGTTTGCATGTGCATGTGTGTGTGTTTCGGCTGGGTAATTTCTACTGACATCTAAAAGTTCATTGATTCTTTCCTTGGTTGTTCAAATCTACTGATGAGCCTGAAGGTTTTCTGCATCTCTATTGTGTAATGAAACTTTTAGCATTTCCTTTTGGTTGTTTCTTATAGTTTCCATCTTTCAACTGAAATTACCCATCTGATCTTGGATGTTTTCCACTTTTCTGTTCATACCTTTAATATATTAATTATAATCATTTTAAATTCCTTTATCAGATAACAGCATCTATATTATTTAAAGTATAATTCTGATAATTATCCTTTCTCTTGGGATAATTTTTTGCCTTTTGCATGCCTTGTAATTTTTTGTTGAAAGCTGGAAATGTTGCATAGGACAGCAGAGACTAAGGCATATAACTTTTGTGACTGGAAATGGGCACGCCTTTTCTTTGCTAGGTCTTTAGTGCAGGGTGTTAATCTGTTTAGGAGTTGGGCTCGGTTTATGATTGGCTGTTGCTATGATTATCTTCAGTGTACCAGAAGCTTCAAATACCTGCACAATAGCTAGTGGCTCCTGTGGAGGTTGGTTTACTAAAGCACTGTCTGTTGGATTATTTGTGCTGTGCCTCTTTGTATATCTTGTTCTGCTCCTAGTCATATTCTGCAGTTACCTGTTATTCAAAGCTTCTTAACTTGGTGGCAGGGGATTGGGCGGTACAGTCTTTGTTGTGCTATCATTAACATTCAGTCTTATGCATTCCCTCTGTACCTGGATCTCAAAGGTGTGATCCCCTGGCTGCAGTTTGGGGCTCAGTGTTCCTTCCCCAAGAGAAGATTCTTTCCCCTTTTCTTTTTCTTCCCCCAACTCAATGAATGCTCACTAACAGGGCACGCAGAGAAGCCCTTCCCTCAAAAGATTAAGGATTTTGTTCCATAGAAGAGACAGAGGGGAAGAATCAAAGCAGAGCTTCTGCCCCTCCTAAAAGCTTTGCCGCTGTTCCTCTCCTCTGTCAGCACCACAGCAAATACTTCCCAGGGCCCTTCCCCATCTTTTCCAGGGGTACCTAGTGAGATTTGTGGACAGAGATTGGAAGAAGGTACACTGACCCTCATCACTCTGTCAGCTATTCTAGATGAACTCTTACCAGTGTCCAGTTTTGTCTAAAAGTGAATGTGAATTCTGTCTACTCTTTCTTTCCTTAAATTTTGGGCTAGTGATTTGTTCTGTGGCCTCAGCTCTTTAACAGATTTCAAAAAACAAGTCATGAATTTGAAGTCAGTGCAGTTTTTTTGTTTTAAAAGCTTCCTCTTGTCCCAGAGCCAAAGGCAGTGGTTATATTATTTCTAAAGTATTTCAGGATAGTAAAAGATGTTACAATTACTTGGAATGAAAAACGTTTTTATTGGTTTTGATAAAATTGAGAAGCACTGACGTACAGGTTATCTTTCAAAACAATTCCTCTTTAATTACTTCTCAACATCACAGTCAACATTTAGACCTAAAACTGTTAGTAACAACCAAATTTTTGCTACAGTTTATTTGCATAGCCTTGCTTCTACTGGCATAACTCGGAGATAGCGCAGGTTTGGTTCCACACCAAGGCCATTAAGTAAGTATGCATTAAAGTGAGTAGTAATCTTTTTGCTGGAGAACCTTGCCTTCTACTTGTAAAAAAACGCAACACCTGTGAAGTGCAGTAAACTAAGGTATGCCTATATTTTACTAATTTTAAGTACTTCAATCAGGAAAACAGGCGAAAGTTATGTGCAATAGGAACCTCAAATTCACCTGTGTAAGTAGAACTGCTTGAAGAATAGAGCCAAATTACTTAAAACAGATCCTTTTTATTTATATCACAATTTAGTATCTACTGAGAACCTAACTACACTATCAACATTTTAACAAATGTAATGAAGCCAATATAGTCACCAATATAGGCAACCAGCTTTTACTTATTTATGGATAACATTAAGTTCTTACAAATAACTCATCCTTTCTACAATTCCATAACTTTTTCACGACAATGTAAAAAAAAAAAAAATCACCAAATTTTTTGGACTATTTACTTACTACTACCACTTCAGAAAAAGAGGAATATCCATTGCCTCCCAGTGGAATACAAATGGTGGCACTTTCCATAAACTAGACTATAAACTTTAGTCTAAGTTTATACTATATTATAAAGGTTCTTTACATTTCTTGGAATAACCTTCTGACTCCCCTTTCCCTCCCTTAATATGTTCTACTTCCTATTTCCAAACTAGGAGTATAATGTAACATTCTCTTAAAAAGGTCTTCATGTTCCATTGCGATATTAAAAACAAAACACAAGTTTGAGACATAGCCTCTTAAACATTGTTTCATTGTACATTTAAAGTGTTAATGAGGTTTTCTGTTATATAACAAGTTAAATCAAGCAAGAAAGCACTTTCCAGAAACCAAAGAATAGTGAAATCAAGTCTTTTTAGGATGCCAAACTTTTGACAAGTAGTTTTCTAAAGTTCTTTAAAAAAAAAAAAAGGCAAGTCCTGTTTCATATTCTCCCTAGACTCACAGGATACTAGGAATATCCTACAAAACCTGACCACCGAAAGCAATTTCCTCAAACTCTTCAGACAGTACTTTCAAACCTAGAAATCTATCAGAGCCATAAAGAGAGAAAGAAAATACAGTAAGACAGACAGTCACTGGGGCAGGTCCTGAAAAACTATTCTGAAACTTTACTTTTTTTCCCCTCGAAGACACTACTCTCCAAGAGGCTCCAAAGAACCCTTCACTATAAAGCCCTTCGCAGAGCAGAGGCAACAGCACCAGGCAGGGGCCCTCTTTTTTGAGGGGAATCAGAGCAGGGTCCAAGGGAAAAACAGAGGGAGCAAACCACGGCTTTGGGAGACACTGCCCCATCAGGGGTACATTATTTAACTGATAAAGTAAACGGTCTCCAGACATAAGTGGTTGGCTGAACACCCTAAAAATCAGGAGACAATTTCAGCCTGAAGGCACTCTCCTTAAGTGTATGAAATCACATCTGCGTTTCACAGCCACTTCCCTGGGCTCCTTCACCCGCTCCCAAGGCCGCATCAGAGGCAAAAATCAGCACAACAGCGAAGGAAAGGCCACGGTGAATGAGCTACTCCGCAGAAAGGAAAAGCCCTGGGGGAAAACTTGATTTTTGGAAAAGGAGCAGACTGGAGAAGAAACGAAGTGGGCGCCCTCCCATTTCCTAACAAAACGAAACAAAGCTAAACAAAGACAGACAGAGTAGATGCGGGACGGGTGGGGGGAAGGAGGGCCGCGGAGCCCAGGAAACAAGAGTTGCCCGCATCTGTCAGGAGCAGCGCTCCGGCGGGGCAGGAGGCTGCCAGGGATCCCGAGGGCGGAGCCCCGAGGGGATAAGGATGCGTGGGGTTCAGGATGTGCAGAGGGGAGTGCGGGGCCCAGCAGGAGAGACAACCAAAAAACAAAGCAAAAACAGAAGGCGGGGTAGGGCTGGCCGAGGGGGCGCCCGGGGCGGATGTCAGTGGGATCCGGGGGCGTCGGGGGTCCGCAGCTTGGGGGGAGGGTAATCGCTTTCCTTAGCAGGCGGAGGCTGCGACGGCCGAGGCACATCCCTCCTCCCCGGCCCTCAGCCCCCCCGGTCCCCGAATAAATGAGGGCCCCCGAGTCTGGTGCCCAGAGGGGTTTACCTTGCGGGAGGCTGGAGAGGCTCCAGCCCGAGCTCCGCCCGCCGCCGGCTCCGCGTCCAGAGTGGGCTAAGACGACCTCCGGCCTCCTCCCCGTCACCACTTCCCCTTTCCCCCGCTGGGGCTCTGTGGCTCCACTGCCGCGGGTTCCTGGTGCCGCGGCGGCGCTGCCTCCCCGCCCCCTCCGCCTCCTCCCTCTGCCTCTCAGAGGCTCAATCTGGAGGCCGCCATCTTCGCTCAGGCTGGGAGCGACCGCGCTCTAATGCGCCTGCGTCGCCCCCGCCCCCGCTATCACGGGACCCGGTCAGCTGATTCCAACTTTTCCGCCTTCTGCCCCGCCCCTTCTCGTGCATTTCCCCGCCCTCCTGGTCCCAGGCGTCCCCTTTCCCCGAAATTTCTGGTTCTGCCGGCCCGCCCCACCCCCCGCAGTCCCGCCCGCAGGCACACATGCGCAGTAGGGCGAGCCCGGATGTGGTGTGCGGAGTCCACGCAGCTCGGGAAGGGCCCCGCCCCTCGGCGCGTGCTGGGAAGGACACGCCCCTGGGCACGCACGCGCGGAAGGAGGGCCACGCCCCTCCGCGTGTGGCTCTGATTCCCGAGGGCTGTGGCTGCACCAGCCCAGGGGGCTGCACTCTTTAGTTCTTTGACGCCCTGTTTTCAAGCATTTCTCCAGCCGAGACCTTGACTTCAAATGCCCCGGAGTATCCCGGAGGCAGTCCGAAGCCTTAGCCGACTACCAACCTGTCTGGCCGGATTGCGAGCCGGCAGGCTCATTTGCTGTTGAGACTCCCGGGACAGCTGTAGAGAAGAAATTAAATGTCGGTTGACCTGGGCAGTCGCCAAAACCAAAGCTTGGGAGATGCCTTCGGCCTTTTACTGGTGGCAGGGCCAGAAAGATACACCGATAGCTCCATTTATTGCGTGCTGGTCACGTGTCGAGAGCTTACTTAATCTTCAACTCTGTCATAGCGGAGTTATCCTCGTTTTTGCAGGTAAAATGATGTCCTTCCCCACAGTAGTGGGACTTGGTGTTTGAAAACAAGCAATCTGACTCCAGAGTCTGTGCCCTTGATACCATTTCCCTGAACATATGGGGGGTGGGGGGAGAGTCAGGTTAGAGAAATAAGAGGATATCGTGTGTTAACCTGTCGGTAAAGGTTTAATTAAAGAAGTTCAGTCTCCACTATCAGGTGAACTCTAAAGAGGATAGTTCAAAAATAGGTGATTCTGCTGCAGACTTCAAACTATGATCGTCTAGAACGGCTTGCACGGATACATTAGTTTAGGGGGGTTAAAGGTCTCTGATAGTGGTTTAATACTCTGCAGAGCAATCCCGAAGTTGTAATTTCTTTGGTATCCCTTTCAGTGGTTGGCTCATATTTCAGAGATGGCGACTGCAGGATGAAAAGTGTAGACAGTAGTTCTTAAAAGACTTTGCTTCTTGAGTTTATTGACCTTGCCCTGCCTTGGGGTAGTAAAACACTGCATTTACATTAGACTCTCCTGTACTGCAGCCCTAAGATAAGGTGCATCTAAGGAGTGGTACCAGGAATAGTTGGGTGTGGGAAGACAAAACCAGAAATAGAGAGGAAGGAAGAAGAAAAAAGAAACAGGAGGGCTGAATTAAGAGGTCTTCTCGGCTTATCCCATAGAAACAGACACCTGTGTTTATCTTGCAGGTTGCAAAGCGTTCCAATAATTCCAGAAGTAGGTGTGAGGTGCGTTATTTCTATGTTATAGATGAAGCAGACCCAGAGAGTCCAAGAGACTTGCCCAAGACCACCCAACTCCTAGAGGTTGAGAAGAGATTTAGTCACAGGACTTGTAACATTAAGGCGGGTGAACCATTAAACCTCCACACCGCCTCTCTGTTCAATATCGGGCACAAGTAAAATTGACTATGGGAGTTGGGAGAAGCCTTAGGCAACATGAATTGCCCCTTCCTGCCCATCTCCTGTAGTAGAAAATTCCCTGCCTCCCCAGACATTTTTTTCCCCATTTTGCAGTTTTAGAAACCACTCTTTGTATTCAGTTTGCCCTCTCTTTCATGAATAGTTTTTTTGTTTGTTTTTTCTTCCTCTATGTGACATCCCTTTAAGTATTTGCCAATACAGCTAATTATCCTGTCCCTTTTCCTCTCCTCTGCTTATCCTCACTACCCCAGCCACAGCTTCTCATCTCCAAAAGCCCAAAAGCCATATTCCTAGTGCTTTCAACTGTAGCTTACAGGATGTGGTTTCAAGCCTTTTTACAAATCCCCTGGTTGCCATTAATTAGATTTGCACAAGTTTGTAGTGTTGTTCCTAAAACAGTAAAATTAAACAAGAGACAGGAAGGATAGGAGGACTTGTCTCTTCTTTCCCTCTTCTGTTAAATCAGTCCCATGTCCCTCACACCCCCTCTCTCAAACTTCTCTTTCTGGATTTATCTTTCTATTCAAAATCCAAGTTTGCCTTAGCTTTTCTGACACTTTCATAGCACACACTATCAAATTTACAATCAAGAAAGGGGAACGAAAAAGAAGAAATAAAAAGCCCAGAAAGAAAACAGCCACACAAAAAAAGAAATGGCTACAAACAAGTACCTTTCAATAATAACTTTAAACGTAAATGGACTAAATGGTCCAATCAAAAGACATCGAGTGGCTGAATGGATAAAAAAACATGACCCATACATTTGCTGTCTACAAGAGACCCACCTCATTAAAAGGGACTCACACAGACTGAAAGTGAAGGGATGGAAAAATATCTTTCAGGCAAATGGAAATGAAAAAAAAGCTGGGGTAGCAATACTTATATCCGACAAAATAGACCTCAAAGTGAAGGCCATAACAAGAGATAAGGAAGGCCACTTCATAATACTAAAGGGATCAATACAACAAGAGGATATAACCCTGATAAACATATATGCACCCAATGCAGGAGCACCCACATACATAAGAAAACTCCTGGAAGACATCAGGGGAGAGATCGACAACAATACAATCATAGTAGGGGACTTTAATACACCACTGACATCACTGGATAAATCTGCTAGACAAGAAAGGGGAACGACACAGAAGATGTCCTTCCAAATTATGTGATATCCTATTTAATAAAAGCCTAATATGCAAATTGTCCCCTCAGGTGGTGGTTTGACCAGGAATTCGACCACTCGCTATGACGTGCGCTGACCACCAGGGGATGGTGAGGAACATGGCAGGCGTTGGAGACGTGGCGCTGGCAGCAGGCAGCAGTGGAGGCGCTGCCGACCCCGATGGGCTCCGATCGCGGGACTGCAGCGGAATGGTGGAGCAGGTGAGCGGGCAGCACCAGGCCAAGGTGGGTGCAAATGGGGGCCAATGGGGGCCTGATTACCCAGCTGATAGCCCCAAAGATGGTGACCAGCAGTGGCCGACTCCCAGGCACTGAAGGAGCCAGGCAGGGGGCCCAGCCCTGACCAATCGCCCCATAGGCAGGATGGTGGAGCAGGTGAGGGGGCGGTGCCAGGCCAAGGCAGGGTGCCAGGCAGGGCTGCAGGTCTGCGAGGCTGGGGGCATGACCTGGGGCTAAGAGCCTGGGGGCACAAGCTGGGGCTCAATTCCCACAGGCCACCCCGAGGGACCCCACCCGTGCACGAATTTGTGCACTGGGCCTCTAGTATGCTTATAATATTTCACAGCCTCTTAAGTATCAGTAGCTTTTATCAGTGGCATAAGTTAGTATACAGGCAGAAGAGGCTTAGGATTTTAGGAACCCACAAGACAATCAAACTTATTGAACTCCATATTGCTGTTAAATTGTCTGCCTAATTACATCAATACCCAGATCCTAAGTAAATCCCTAAGAACTCTACACAATTCAGCAAGATTTAAACTGTTTCCAGTGCAGTAGCCACTAACCCATATGGCTACTGAATACTTGAAATAAAGTTAAAGTAACACTAGATTTAATATGGAAAAATATAAAACATTGCATTAACAATTTTTATATTGCCCTAACCGGTTTGGCTCAGTGGATAGAGTGTGGGCCTGTGGACTGAAAGGTCCCAGGTTTGATTCAGGTCAAGGGCATGTACTTTGGTTTCGGGCACATCAGAGGCAGCTGATCGATGTTTCTAACTCTCTATCCCTCTCCCTTCCTCTCTGTAAAAATCAATAAAATATATTTTTTAAAAAACAAAAAACAACTTTTATATTGACTACATGTTGAAATAATATTTGGATATATGTTTGATTAAATAAAATACATTGTTAAAATCAATTTCACGTATTTCTTTTTAAAAATGTAGCTACTAGCCTGGCCAGCCGGTGTTGCTCAGTGGTTGAGCGTTGACCTATGAAACAGGAGATCATGGTTCTATTCCCAGTCAGGGCTCTCTCAGTCCCCAGTTGCGGGGAGTGGGGAGGGGGGGCCATGCAGGTGGCAGCCAGTCAATGATTCTCTTTCATCACTGATATTTCTATCTCTCTCCCTCTCCCTTCCTCTCTGAAATCAGTAAAAATATATTTTAAAATGTAGGTACTAGAAAATGTGGAATTTTATATGTGGCTCCCAGGATGTTTCTGGTAGACAGTTTGCTACAGAAAGTCTTATTGCAGATACACAGTGTCAGAAAACACCTTTCCATTGAGTTGGCAAGCTTGAAGATCCCACAGAATCTCTCCTGGACCTCATTTTAATTTCTTACATGGTTGTTTTTTGTTTTTCTCCAGGTTTATCTCAACACATATATTTAGTATTTTTGTGTTCCTCTATACCCAACTCATATATTGTATAGACTTAAAATTATCAGCAACATCTGGCAAAAAATTATATGAGGATTACTTGACATATATACATAAGTATCTACCCATATATAGTTTCCATGTTTAAAAATAAATAAATAATATTCTGGTTTCCTCTGCGCACTTAATCCTATCCCAGAAACTAAATTTATTATTAATAAATTTCATTATTATTAATGAAAATGTCTTCGTTAAAGTATAATGCTGTTCATATATAAAGGATTTTGGACTTATAATACTTTAAGTCAAAACTAACAAAAACATGCTTTCATTTAATTATAGGAGATTATCAAGTTCTGATATATTTTCAGAACTGGGTCAAGAGAGAAAATGAAATACCTGTTCGGTGGTTTAACAATTTAAAACCATTACTGAGGTATTAACTGATTAAGGAAAAGGCCTTTCTGTGTCCTTTTTCTCATTAAAATTAACCCCTGTAATTCTCTTTTAGCAATAAATAAATTGTTAAGGATTTTCCAATTCAAATGTTGTTACTAGTTAATCCAAACACTTCCAGTATTACCAGAGTTGAGAAAAATTTAGAATGTTACATATTTTTCCCCAAAAAGGATTTTTAAGTGAATAAGATTTCCCATCTGCTATGAAATTATTACATTCAGACATTTTTTAATCATCAGCCCTTGAAGGAAATGTAAGGTGGTAAAAGGATCATAGTCAAGTCCCTTAACCTCTTTGCACCATAGTTTCCTCATCTGTAAACTATTTATATTTCCCTTGAGAGACAGTAGTGAGAATTAAATAATATAACCTCTTGGAGCACCTGCCTACTAAGCACTCAATAACTTGCTTTTTTGCTATAGTTAATCTCAGCGTCTCCAGCAGGTTTATATAGTCCTTGTGCTTGAGTTTCCTTGGACTAACAACCATGGTAAAGTAAACAGAGTTTTAGACTATCTGTTATTACCAAAAGGCAGGAAGTTCAGTGTTCATTCTTGACAACCATATCTGAATACTCATGAAAACTTGTAATATAGTTCATCCCCAAATGGTGTCATTTTTTAAAATATATTTTTATTGATTTCAGAGAGTAAGCGAGAGGGAGAGAGAGATAGAAACATCAATGATGAGAGAGAATCATTGATTGGCTGCCTCTTGCACATCCCTTACTGGGGATGGAGCCAGCAACCCTGCATGTGTCCTGACCTGGAATTGAATTGTGACCTCCTGCTTCATAGGTCGATGCTCAACCACTGAGCCACACCAGCTAGGCAAAAGGTGTCATTTTTTTCTATATATGTTAAACAGACAGTTTAAGATTATCTACAAATATTAAAATGAAGTAGTTTTTATTCCTGAATTAAAATCTCTGTCAGCAAACAAATTCATTTTAAAACATGAATAAGCCCAGCCCTAGCCGGTTTGGCTCAATGGATAGAGCATTGGCCTGCGGACTGAAGGGTCCCGGGTTCAATTTCGGTCAAGAGCACATACCCAGGGTTGCGGGCTCAGTCCCCAGTAGGGGGCGTGCAGGAGGCAGCTGATCAATGATTCTCTCATCATTGATGTTTCTCCTCTCCCTCTCTATCTCCCTTCCTCTCTGAAATCAATAAGATATATTTAAAAAATAAAAACATGAATACGCCCAGGTTTTGTAAAATGTCCCTGATGAATAATATAATAAGAAATTAAAATAGACTGTGGCTCCATGGTGCCTTAGTTCTGAAACAAGCAACATGCAGGAAATCATTATTTAGCACTTTCCAAAAAAAAGTATTAAGTTTTTCTAAACTACCTCAAATGGCCAAGGAAAAGAAATTCTAGTTAATCCAAAATTCTGGTTAATTTCAGACCAGTTTTCAAAGAAATATGTCATATATCATCCTGTCTTATATCTATCATTTATTGAGAAATTATTTTATGTGCTATTACTTTGTGTATGGACTTTAATGTATTGTCTCATTTAATTTTCATTATAAACCTTAAAGGAACACACTGTTATTATCCCATTTTAGAGGTGAGGAAACCAAGGCTTTCGAGAAAGTATTCATCTTTTCCAGTGTCTTATCACTAGAAAGCCACAGAACCATTCAAACCAGGTCTCTTGGATTTCAAAGTCCCTGGTCTAAACCACTTATATTTCACTTAACCCACAAGCTCTAATAGCCATGATTTCATCTTTCCTTGATCATTCAGGAGTCACTTCTGGTTATACTTCTACTAAAAATTTATATTGAGATTTTTAAATGAAAGAAAAACAAATAATTTAACTCACTTTGTTTTCAGTGCATTTTCATGAAATAACATGGAAGACCTACAACCTGTGTTTTTTTCTTATCAACATCAACTTTATAATACTGATTATCTTTTTATTAAAATTTGACCTAGAGATAAAGTAACTCCTCCAAAAATACCATGTGTCTGTAATTTTAAATATCAGAAAGATGACTTAGCCTCATCTGCAGTCTCCCTCATTTCCAGCCCATTTGTGGCCTACATCATGAGTAACAGAAATGGAAAGTAAATAGCCTGTTTCTATGAAATCAAATAAATCACAAGGGGGAAGTGAAACTGCAAAATAATACGAAATCAACTGAAATTAAACTGCGTAGGGTGGAGAGTAGAAAGGTCATATATCGATTGGTTGCCTCCCTTACTCGACCGGACCAGGGATCAAACCTGATCAAACCTGAACCTAGGCTGTGCCCTGACCGGAATGGAACCCTCATCCTTGTGGTACATGGGACAGCACGCTCCAACCAACTGAGCCACACTGGCCAGGACAAATTTTTCTTTTCGTAAAAGTAAAGTGTCTGTCTCTTAGTGTTTAATTTATTACATTATCAGTTGACTTCTTCCCAGATTCCAAGTCTATATGGTATCAGAAGATTAAGAAACCAGGTCCTGGAAGCTGGTGACTCTTTCCTTGGTTTCACTCCTTAACTTCACCTGTTCCTTCATTTGGTAAAAGATATCTTGGAAAATGGGGGAAAGCCAGCTCAACATTGGGAAAAATATCCCAATATTTTAAGTGAGAGCAGACAGATATATTACACATGGGCAGTTAACAGTGGAGATGACCCAAATAAAATAACTGGCTTTATCTCAGACATGTTTAATTGATCTCTCTCTCTCTCTCTCTCTCTCTCTCCAGCTTTTTGTTTCATTTTTTATCACTTCCTCAACTTTACTCAAGGAGTCTTTTATATAAAAGATGACCAAAAGGCATTCACCCATCAACAGGGTTAAAGAGGCCTCATACATAGTCCATTCATTACTCACCCAACATTTATCACAAAAGCACCCTAATTAATGTTCTTTGTCAGCGTCTATGTTGCCTTGAGTGGCATTTTGATTATCCAATGTCAGACTGTTAGAGTGGTTTTTGTTGAAAAAGGCAACCGGCCATTCCTTGCTGCTGTCCCTTTGTGACTGTGATCTCGAATATCTCTCCCACTGCAGGTTTCCTGGAAGATGGCAGATCCAGTGCCACAAACTAGACAGGATGGGTGGTGACTTGAATGTCCCAAAGGAAGTTTGATTCCCTCCAGCTCAGAATGCCTTAACGGTTACAATGAATCACCAATGTTAACTCATAGTCCCAGGGGCTCACTCAAGCTTCTAGCAGCTTGGACTGTGAGAGCTGAACTTCAGTCCTGCCATTTAAGGGGCCAGCGTGGACCATGTACCACCCCCAGACCCCAACAAGCCTCTGGATTGGGGGCTGCTTATCTAATTTGAAACCCTGACTATACTTGTTAGGCAGAGTCACCACAATCTTAAGAACCAACAAGTCAAAATTCCCAAAGAGGTTATGAAGATAGTAAAAGGATGTATTGAGAATGGCCAAATGCATTCTGCTGAATGGGAAGGATGGGGATTTTATAAAGCATCAATTTATATGATAACAAATGAAATAACTGCAAAACATGAAGTAGGAAGCGAATAAATAATTCCAGTCGTGCCTCCCTGAGGAACTGATTTGACACCAGCCCAAATAGTCTTCAAAGTGCCAAGTCAGTTTCTATACCTTTCTGATTTCTGTAACTCCCCTTTCCTCTTTGTGACTCTGTGCAAGACTCCAACAGAAGCTGTCTCGGATCATTAAAGCAAGCTGTTGCAGAAGCTGGACTGTTGATTCAGCACTTGGCAGAAGAATAGAAGGCTGTTGGGTGAAAGCCTTGATTTCATTTTTGTTAGGCCGGCAAACAATAGCCACACACTGGCTTTGCTGATAAAAAGAACAAAGAAAACAAACCAATACCTTTTGCTGACATTTCTATTTCTATTGCAAAAAAAAAGGGGGGGGGTGTTTTCTCCCTTTTCCACCCTTTTCAGGCATCATGAAGTTTTAAGTAGCCAGTCCAAAAACATGGCCCATCTCTCTGAGTAAAGGCTTAACAGCAGAATTCATAAAAATCAATAGATACAATAAATGTCTTTATCTCAGCTCTCCACTTCTGACTCTGTTCTGCTCTCTACAACTCTCTTCATGAGCCACACTATTTAGAGAGGAAAGATGTTTATGCCTTGGGACCTTCCTGCTGCCATAAGCAGTGCTCTGGCTCGCAGTTCAGAGCTGACTGTGCTGAGAAAGGCCTTCAAAGAGCAAGTCCCAATGCCCTCTCACAACATAGTCTACCATTTTCTTGCTTATGGTTTGCTAAAATAACCATGCTGCATATTTCATAAGCCCAGGTTTTACAGGAGAGGGAGTCTGAGTCCAAAAACAAAGGGCAAAACCTCCAATACTCTAGGCAAGACGTTTGCTCAGAATAAGGACGTTGTTAATTTCTTTTCTTTGGGTAAAATGTTTTGATAATCTCCCATAAAAAGACATATCAGCATTATGATATTTTATAATTTTCAGAATTATGCCTGTTCTGAGCCAGCCCTGTCCTTATTAAAAGTAGAGGGCTATGAGCCTTAGCCAATTTGGCTCAGTGGGTGGAGCATTGGCCTGAGAACTGAAGGTTCCAGGGTTTAATTCCAGTCAAGGCACCTACCTCAGTTGCAGGCTCGATCCCCAGCACCAGTCTGGGCGCATGTGGGAGGCAACATATGGATGTGTCTCTCTCACATCAATGTTTTTTCTCTCTCTCCCTCTCTCTTCCACTCTAAAAATCAATGGGGAAAAAATATCCTTGAGTGAGGATTAATAATAAAAAAAGAAAGTAGAGGGGCTATGAAACAGTTTGGCTTGGAGAGATAGAGACAGAGATAGAGATAGAGATAGAATAGAGAGAGAGAGAGAGAGAGAGAGAGAGAGAGAGAGAGAGATTGATTGTTGGTTGTCAGTAGGAGCTATAATTGTTTGCATCTTTTTCTGTTTCTTTAGTCACTCCTTATTGTCTCTTTTGTGCCCAGGACCTCTCAGGAATTTCTTCTGCAATTTTCCTTCAATTGGAGGTTTCTCTAGACTTAATTTAGAAAGGGAACTAGCTTTCCTAAAAATGCATGAGATCCAAATAGAAAATGGATTTTTCTTGTTTTACAAATACCAGACACGTAAATGGTAATATCACCTGTATTGAGATTGTAAGACCTTGTCTGCCTTATGTATTTTAGAATCATAGAATGCATTTCATTTTCCCTTGAGATGTTAACACATTTCACAAATGTTCACCTCCCAATTCTCAGTAAAGCTGTCTGAGGTAGGGTGAGGCAGGCATATCAAATGCTGTATTCAGTGTGACCAAGAAATGTATCCTGGCAGGGGTCCTGCTGATTTAAGACAAGGACTTTGATGATAAAAATGGTACTGGCTGTCTATTGTCCTTGATGACTGAAGAACACAGTCACCATCCCCACTTCACTTAAGAGAGGGAGAGAGTTAGGCAAGTGACTTAGTCTCTCTGTGCCTCAGCTAACCTCATCTTAAAATGAACAAAAGTAATATGTATTTTATAGAGTTATTGGGAGGATTTCTGTGCACTTCCAAAGTACATGAAAAAGTACCTGGGACATAGCAATAGCTCAGAAAATGCTGCTGCAAATATTAGTACTAATATTGGAGTTATAATTTGTTTCATTGAAGTACCAGTAAGGCTAAATTCAGACCCCTAAAAAATAACACTTAAAACTGATAGCACTTAAAATTTTCTTTGTGTTTTTTTAATCCCAGCTACTCTTTGATGTTACAAGAATGAGAATTAGAAAGCATCAACTGCTCCATTATTCAGAACACCTTATATGCATACATAATATATATGAATAATGGATATATTTGTGTATATATGTACATACATACACACATGCATATATCCATATACACCATATACGTATATATACACGTTTGTATATGTAGTTGATTTTTACATAAGTGGTAGTAAACTATAATTTCCTAGTTCAATATCTTACATTTCTTATTAACAATATATCTTTGAAATTGGTCTGTATAATTTGCCTCATTCTTATGAAGGCTGAAAATTATTTCATTGTATAGATGAAATGTACTTAGACTTTTCTCCTATTAGAAGACATTTATGTTGACATTTAGGTTCTTTCCAATCTTTTACTTTTACAAACAAGGCTGGAATGAACATCCTTGGCTACAGATCATTTCAAATAATGTGCAAGAATATCTCTTGACTTTTTTAAATTCAATTTGCTATAGTTGTTTATTTCTTATTCTGCAGTAAATTGTAGCCTTCCTTATTGTTTAGAGTATTTCTACAGTTGTATTTTGTAATATGTATATGCAAGATGTCTAATATGTGTAATTTATTATTCTATATTCTATATGCCTCATGTAACAAAAATAAAGTACATAAACACATGAGTAATGTCTAGAAAGATTTCCTGTGAATAGTTACCCCCAATTCTGGTGTTGATTCCTTTAGTTTCAATCTTGTGACCTAAATTTCTTATCCTTTTAATGGCAATAGCCTCTAGTCATGTTTTATCCCAGATCTTCAGGCTACTTGGAGTTGGACTCGGCTACCTCACTTGATCATTTCGCATTCCTTTTATTTTATAGTTTTTATCTCCAGAAATGAAGATGGTGGGGTTTTTTTTTCCTTTTAACTCTCTCCAAAAGCAAGAAAGTACTTCAAAACATTTTAAAGATCAAAGAATTTCCAACAGCATAAAAGAATCCTGAGAAATTTAATATAAATAACCACTGTTGGAAACAAATTTAAAGTCACATAAGAAAAAAGATTATATTCAGTTGCATTGAAAAAGAGCATGATATGGGTTGAGAAGTATCAAGTTCAATGGAGGACAGTAAGTTCATGATGGGCATTGCTTAGGTTCAGTTGTATACCTTTCCAGCAAACAATCCTACATAATATCAGCAGCTGATCCTTATTGAGTACTTACTTTTTTCTAAGCACTGCTCTGATAACACTGTTCGTACTCCAGTCTCGGGCAACTTCTGATTTGCTTTCTGTCTCTATGGATTTGTTCTTTCTAGCATTCCATATAAATGGAATCATTTAATATTCAGTCTTTTGGGTCTGGCAAGTGATCAAACCTCTCCATGCTTCCACTTCCTCATCTGAAAAGCATGGCTAGTAATAATAACTTTCATGTTTGATTGAAATTATAAGCCAGTTTATATTCATGAAGTACTTAGAACAGTGTATGGCATGTAATAAGTACTCTGGAAATGTTTTCTACTCTTCTTCTAGGATTGTAGCAATATATTACTTAATGTTGCTGGAATCTACAAATCCCAATAGGGAAGGAAGCATGTATCACATCAAATAAATATTCATTTATGCATTCATTCATCAAATATTATTAAAAATCTAAGTTTAAGGCATGATTTTATGTTCTGCACACTTTGAGGAACTAACTCATAATCTTGAAAGACACATTTAAAAGTGCATGATATTAGTCAGAAAACCAGATGACGGTCCCTGGATCAGCATGGGATGGGTAGAAAAGATAAAAAAAACACTGCTACATTAAAGAAAAGATTAGGTTTAACCAAAAATAGAATAGAAAATACATGTAATACCCTCTCCTCCCTCGCCCCCTCCCTCCCCCCCGGCAGTTAGAATGTCTAACCTTGTCTTAACTTCTTTCCCAATTAGAATATTACTTTCCAGGCAACGATAATGGATTAGTGTATATTCTACTTTGGTTTTGTTAATTGTGCTTATTTAAAAGAAGGGTATACAACCCAATAAAAGATACTATATCCTTTATTCAACTGTTTTTGCTCTTCCCAATTTATTTCCACCAACTACTTTGCTTGGAAATCTTGGTGAATGGGTGGAAACTTTGCCTTTATGGATCAAAAGCTACCTCAAGATTTGGATTGTAGGGTTTGTTTTTCCCCGTTTCTACCTATCCCTCTGATCCAGGTTCCATTATCTATTCTCCTGATTAATATAATTAATTCTTAAGTATGGCTCTTAGGACGATGAGTTAGTACCTTGAAGCATTCAGCATAATGTCTTAAGCCTATTATATTTTCAACAAATTTGATGAATGTACAGATGAATGATGTGATACTTGCTTGATATGGGGTATATACTCTCCTATATACGTTTCGCTCATTTTACTTTTAGTCGATGTACATCATATTTGAACTGAGTTTCTTGTAGATGGCATAAAGTTGGGTTATATTTTCTTATCCATTCTGGTAATTCTTGTTTTTAAATGAGTATGTTCAGATCATATACATTAAGGTTAGTATTTATATATTTGAGTTTGGTGGTATTCAAAATTCTGATGTTCTTTCCCAATCTACCTATTGTTATTTACTTTTCAGACTAAAAAGTATTCTGTTTCCCCATGCATTCTGTCCAGGGGTCATGATTATATTCATTAGGAGAGAAGGTGTGGAGTGTGCATACTCCATCTTTCCTATAACTGAAATTCTGGGAATAATTACTTCCAGAGTTCCTCTGAATCTGGGGATCAGATTCCAAGTTTCTGACGGTCATATTAATATTCCTATTAGATCTCAGAATATCAAATTTGCCATTAATTCAACATATTTATATAAATGCTAGAGGCCTGGTGCACAAATTCGTGCATGGGTGGGGACTGGCTGGCTTGCCCCCAGGCTCAGATGGAGCGGCTGTGGAGAGGGGCAGTGTCGGGGGACAGTTGGCTGGTCAGCCCCACCCCTAATTGGGGTG
>NW_005356674.1:5733982-5735902 GCF_000412655.1 Myotis brandtii
CGGGGGTTGGGGCCATGAGAGGTTGGCTGGCCAACTGCCCACGGCCCCACCCCCCGGCCAGCCAATCCCGCCCGCTGGTCGAACTCCCTTTTGAGGGGACAATTTGCATGTTAGCCTTTTATTATATAACTGGCTGGCTTGCCCCCAGGCTCAGATGGAGCGGCTGTGGAGAGGGGCAGTGTCGGGGGACAGTTGGCTGGTCAGCCCCACCCCTAATTGGGGTGGGGTTGGGGGCCGATCGGGGAAAACGGGGGTTGGGGCCATGAGAGGTTGGCTGGCCAACTGCCCACGGCCCCACCCCCCGGCCAGCCAATCCCGCCCGCTGGTCGAACTCCCTTTTGAGGGGACAATTTGCATGTTAGCCTTTTATTATATAGGACTTTCCTTCAGCAATTACAACAACAAAAAAATACCCTTGAGGACTCCCAGGATGGGGAGCTCATAAAATTCTTCCCAGCTCAGTGCTGCCGACTCAGAAGTTCCCTGTAGTTCAGGGATGCTTGAGGTGAGCATTCATGATACAGACTTTTCTAAGACCAAACCAAACAGAATCTCTAGGCGGGCAGGTGACTGATGTCACAAAATAATTGTATCTATTAGATTTTTTTAACTAATATTATGTATCAGGCCCTGTTCTAAGTATTGAGAATGTAGCAGTGAACAAGGAAATGGCCCTTACCTCTGGCAGGAGGCGAGGGGTGGTGTGGGGGAGAAGGACAATAGACACCTTGAAAAATAAATGAGTCAAATAGTTTCAGTTACAGGTAAGTGCTGTGAAGAAATAAAAACAGGGTAGGGTGTAGGGAGGGCAGAAAGGCTCTCTTGGAAGTGACATTTAAGTTGAGATCTGAATGTTGGAACCTGGGGAAGATGTGAGGGGCAACAGTTTCCAGGAAAAGAGAAATGAAATTGCAAAGTCTTGGTCTACCTTTTTTCTATCTTCTCTTCTGCATTTGTGACCACAGAATTTAAATTTGGATGAGGAAAAGTTGTGTTTTCCCCCCAGGCAACAGCTGGAGGCCTTAATTGAACCTCAAACTGTATATAGGTAATAAACAACACCAGTGTTTGACTGATATAATGAAAGCTCAAGTTCTGGCCCAATATTAACAAAATAGTGATAGTGCATTTTAGCTAGATATGAGGTTTAGAACGAAGGAGGCAGATCATTGGATTGTGGGTAAAAGAACCCAGATTTGCTATTTCTTTCATTCATAGGAAACACTAAAATATAATTTGTATTTTGAGTCATATTTTTCAACTATGAAAGTAAGCATGCAAAGATCATTTATGGACAGTAGGTGTCAGACTATATCTGCAAACTAGTGGTTGAGTCTTTTCTCAACCTCACAAGTATTTGGAAAAGAAGGAAAAGGAGAGGCAGGCCTGGTGTGGCTGCTGTACCCTGGAGAAACAGAGCAGATGTTGAGGTAATGCAGGAATTACATCACAGACATGAAGGGAAATTTTATAAAAGTTAAGGTCACTCCACTCAGAAGATACATATACAGAAACACTCACTCCAGCCAAGAGTAAAGTCCCTTCAGTTTTTGATGTGTTCCTAGCTGACATACCACTTCCTGCCCACAAACACCACTGGGCACCTGATGCTATATAACCCACCCTTATACAGAACCTCAAATCAGCCCTTCCCATTCAAGTGAGAGCATCTACTTCCAATAATCGTTATGTGCCTCCTATGAGACTTACTTCCACAGATGACAACTATAAACTCTGGGCAAAATACATCTAATTGAAGATACTTGGAAGTGATCAAAAGCAGGCAGATACTAGAGGGGAATCAACAATTGGATAAAAGGGTGATTTTTATTTTTCCTGGCTCTTAGCCTGCAGGCATGTTCAAGTTTATGCCATGACGTAGCAGAGAGTGGGGATGAAGTAACTAACGTGTGTGGGGGG
>NW_005356674.1:5735958-5766948 GCF_000412655.1 Myotis brandtii
GGGGGCGGGAATCCATAGTTTTACTAGTTTGAAGTACTAGAGGACAGAGTTTGAAGGCATCTACAGCCTCTAAAAGTGAGAAGAAAATCCCCCAAAATTGAAAGCCAGAGCGGAAAACTATATACAAACTCTGTGGCTGACCCCCACAACTTGAACTAACCATACACAGGAAAGGCTTCAAGCAGCCTAATTTAGGTTAAAAGAACTGAACTGAGATTTGAGCTGCTGCCCTCTGCAGGGGAGACAGTTTGCAGTTTGAGTTCAGCCAACTTAACTGACTGCTTAAAAAAACAAACACACACACACCAAAATTTCTAGAGGAACACAATAAAATCCTGTCTTAAAATATCTCATTCACAATGTCTAAGACAATCACATGAACATATGTAGAGACACTCATACATAAAATAAAATAAAACAGACAACAGCAGATTACTTACATTGGAATGAGAATCAGACTGATACCGGTTTTGTCATCAGTAGTCCTGTATGCTAGATGTCAACAGAATACTGCATTCAAATTCTAGAGGGAAGTGATTTTCAATCTGAAAAGTTTTATAGCTAGCCAATTGACAGGTAAGAGGACAAAATATAGACATATTTTGTGCTCATGTATCCTTTTAAAATTACGTCAATAAAATTAAAAAAAGAATACAAGAAAGAGGGCAATATGGGTTATATGAGCAGTGAAAGATGTAAAATTTCAGAAAATAAAGGCATAAGTGTAGTTCATAAAATTCATGCTACTCACAGGGGAACAAAGAGCAGATGTTGTTGACAGCACTGCCTCCGATGATTGGAAGTGGGTAGGAAGATCTTTTACTCTGTAGTTTATACTCTTCTATATTATCTGCACTTATTTTGTTTTGAATACAATCACTTGTAATTGTATTAAAATTACTTTAAAAGACACCTTCCCCCCAAATCTGGCAGTACTTATTTTCTAAGCATGATGTCATTTTTTTTCTTAAAATATTTGATAAGAAAAGGAACTTGTCCATTTAGTTTAGGGTAGTTTTAGGAAAAGTGTATTTTCTCTAAAGTATAGTAGGCAAGGCAAGTTTACAAAAAAAAAAACATTTCAGAAAAATCTTTTATTGATTCAGCAAACATGCAAAAATATTAAGAGATAGACATAAAAATTTGACTTTTATTTTTTCACAATAACCTGAAAGTGGATTTTACAAATTATAACAAATACATTCTCTCTGCTTCAAAGGATTGCCATCTAATGGTCTAAAGTGGTACTGTCCAATATGGCAGCCACTGGCCACATGTGGCTATTGAGACTTGATATGTGCCTAGTCCAAATTGAGATGTGTGTGAGGGTGCAACACTCATCAGATTTCAAATATTTAGTATGAAAAAAAACTGTAAAATGTCTCATTAATAAACTTTTAAAATAATGATTATACGTTGAAGTGATAGTTTAGATGCACTGGTTAAATAAATTTTATTATTAGAATTAATTTCATTATTTTTACCTTTTGAAAATTTGAAATCCCATATGTATTTGTGGCTTGCATTATATTTCTATTACTCCTTTAGTGTATATATGTAGCCCTTATTGTTCAAGTAGAGTTTCTAAAAAGAAAGTTTTAAAAGAGAAAACTAACACTTGGGCTTTCACTTACCAAGAAATCCCCCCCCCACCCCCACCGGCTATGAAGAGAGAATCAATGCCAACAATATTAGAACAAGACAGAAAACAGAACATTGAGAGAATAAGGAATGTGATCAGGAAAAAAAAATGCCAGCTTTAATATTAAAAAGTTTTCTTGTTTGAATGACTTCCAGTAAAATGTTTGTCTCTAATGCTGTACTCTTCCAATTATTCTTTTTGAATCATGTTCTCTTAATACTTTCTTTATGCAATACCATTCTAGCTAGGAATATTCTACCTCAGCTTTTCCTTAGAACTTTCCTACATATACATTGCTGATAATTTTTATGGCAGGGAATGTCCCTACATTGATATAGTAATTATTGCAATATTCTAATTCTGCTCAAAGGCCTCTCCAGTGGTTCAAATGTGGGGAATACATTTCAGAGCAGAGCTTATCTCAACCCTAGCAATTGTTTTTCATACAATATTTATCATCGTGTCAACTGGACCCATCTGAAAAAGTCCCTTTTATCAGTAGAGATAATTTCCTATGGAAATTGGATGATTAACTTATTTCCTGAGGAATGTTACAGTACATTTGTGCTCTTTGCTTTATCACTATAGATCATTTGTCACTTCGAATTTTCATTTGTCACATGCGAGTTCTGCCATGAAGTATGAAAAAACAATGACAGCATTGGTCAACAGCATAGTTCTGTGGAAGGTAAAAGTAACAGCTAAGTTGGGAGTGAGAACTTTCTTTACAGCAATCAAGAGATGGTAGAGGAAGAGAACAGGGGGATGTTAAAAATCTCTCAGAACAATAGTAACTAGAGGTCCTTTTAGCTGCTTATGGTAAGAAAAGATATGAAGAAAAGGTGTGAAAGCTTTTACTTTCACATTCTGTCAACCCTGTATAAAATAGTTGTTGGGGCCAAACACCTTAATAAACAATTAGGGATGGACAATTTAGCATCTAGGCCAGAGATTAGCAAACAGTAGGTCTTCCATAGATGTTGGTTGAATGAGTGAGAAAATCCATGACTTGCGGTTCTATTCATACTTCTATTTTAAAGTCTCGTCACTTATTACCATAGGATATTGTGACTTCCCTACTGATATGGCTGGCTACTTTGTGGAGACAGAAATGTGCTCTTTCTTCTTGCTGCTATAGATGTTTTGCCTTTCCCCAAGCTGAGAACGTAGTCAAATCTTGTATTTCTTGCCTATGTGCCTCCTGTGTTCCCACAGAAAGCAGCAGGTGCCTGGCAAGAGAAGACAACTTCTCAGGCTTTTGTTTGTAATAGCCATAGCTCAGTGAGAATTAAGCAGAAATTGAGGATGAGAGGTAAGTGCTTGGAGTTTAACAGTGGAAGCTGTGGAATCCAAGGGGAGAGGAAGGTTTCTGAGACTAAGACTAAAAAATGGGGTAGGGTTCTGGGGGCAGCGGGTTCTATGCTGGTGGGAGATCCCAGCACTGCCTGCAGGTAACACCCCAGTAGGGGACTGGACAATGCCAGGCTGATGAGCTCCAACTGTGTTCACAGCCTTGGGAGTCATGGTACCGATGCCCTACCTTTAGAGCACCACGTGGGAATGGAAAGTGAGCTGATTGGAGACCAGTGTGGACAGCAATCTACTGGACCCTCCCCTGACTCTTTCCACTAGGTACACTCTGGGACTTTTAGGTGAACCCAAGGAGGTGAAGAACGCTACCAATGAAGGAAATCAAATTTTCCACCAACTGGATGGGTGAAGCTCAATGCAGAATATAATTGTTAAGAATAAATTTCAGGCTTACTACAATGGTACCATTCGTGGAAGTGTTTGCTTGGACAATGACCAATCCAGAGTACAAAATGAAAAAACACATTGTTCATAGACCATGAGAACTAGATGTGACTTCTGTGAAGAGTCAGGACTCTTCATTTCTAGATTATGAAGCCAAGGTTTTAGATTTTAAAACATTTGTTCCAACTTGGCCTAAAGCTAGCACGGAGCTGAGGCTCATCATCGGTCATCATCCTTCAATCTACTTTTCTATCTACCTCACCACTTGAGAAATTCAGATCTATTTGCAGCAATTAAAATACATTATCATTTCACAGTGGCTATGAATAGCCCTTATCAAAGTGAAATCTCTTAATTTTAAAATGAAATAAAGAAATCAGATCTTCAAAAATATCGAGCTCTGATGGTTGAGGTAAAAAAAAAAAAAAAAAAAGAAGAAGAACCAGGGGTACGTAGATTTTCTAGTTATTCCCCATGATAAAAATTATGGGGAAAATGATCTGAGCTACAACTAAAATAGTTGATATTACAGTTTCTGATAATCAAATATAGGCATTTTCAATATAGATATGTGTATGTATGTGTTGGCTATCAAACACAGGGTAGGAGTTGCTTTTCCAGAGTGTGTGTGTGTGTGCATTTGTATTAAACCTACTTAGTGGCTGGAAAAAAACACACCACACAACCAAATTTATTAAACCTTCTGATTGGGTCTTATTTTTTTTTAAGAATCATCCTATATAATTCTACTGCTAATCTAATCCCCCCCTTCCATTATCCAGGCCTCTTTAATCTATGTCTTTGCCACACCTTGTAACCTTTTGATCTTTGCAGGCTACAGGTTGATTGGAGTTTGACTTCTTGTTTCTGTCTGGACACCTGTGCCAGAGAATACAACTGTCGCTTGCAGAGAACTTCTTCCTAGCTGAATGAGAAGCCTGCACTGCGATGAGACCGAACCAAGCAACCTGGGCGTTCATTCATCAGTCAGTCCAGCAGCTGTCCCTGGGCCACTCACTGTGAGTTCCTGCTCTAGGCAGACTCAAAAGGAAGAGTGTGGGCAGGGTTGCGCCCACATGGTGAAACTGTCCTTTGAATCCTCTGTCACTGAGAGATGCTGCTTCACAGAAGGTGGGCACGTCCGCCCTTCTTCAGCTGTCTGTTCAAATGTCCCGATAGGAGCCTCTCTGCCAGCAGGGCCCATGGCGGACGAGGGTAAATAGAAGCACCACTAGGATACCAGACACCAGGCAAAAGGCAATGGCAAGGGCGAGCCTTAGGACTGTGGGAAAATAGGAAGAACATTAATGTAAAATTAATGGATTAGAAAAATATGAAGATTACTAATCAATCAGTGTTGATGTCTGCCTTTAAAAAAAATCATGTTTTTATTGATTTCAGACAGAGAGGAAGGGAGAGGGGGAGAGAGATACAAACATCGATCAGTTGCTTACTACATACCCCTACTGGGGACTGAGCCCCCAAATCCGCCATGTGCCCTGACTGGGAATCGAACTTGCAACCCATGGATGCACAGGATGACACCCAACCAACTGAGCCACACCAGCCAGGGCTCTGCCTTAATTGTAAATGTCAGTGGCATTTCTGAAGCAGCCTTGAAATCAGCATAGTGTGGTAAAAAGAGCAATAGACTAGGACTCAGGAGATGACCTAAGTCCCAGTTCCAGTATGATTTTTGACCTTTGTGCCTCAACTCCTCCACTGTAAAGGGAGGGCAATTGACTGAAGTATTTCTCCTCTTCCAGGACTAGCTTTATGTATTTTTCTACAATTAAAATTATTAATTGTCCATGGTCTCGGGGTCAAAGGAATTTCTGAATACTCAACTTCAATCATTAATTGGATTTAAAAGAAATGGAATATCATCTTTCAACATTTGATTTTTGGTAAAATCAAATTGGCTTGCATTATATTTCTATTACTCCTTTAGTGTATATATGTACATATGTATATATGTAGAGAGGAAACCTTGAGCACAGATTGACTATGGCAAGCATTTTTTTAAAAAAGATTATATGTGTATATATGTATATAAGAGAGATAGAAACATCAATGATGAGAGAGAATCATTGATCGGCTGCCTCCTGCATGCCCCGCACTGGGGATCGAGCCTGCAACCCAGGCATGTGCCCTGACTGGGAATCGAACCGTGACCTCCTGGTTCATAGGTCTATGCTCAACCACTGAGCCATGCCAGCTGGGCAAGCATTTTTTAGGATAACTGTGTACTACTGTTAATCTGTACCTTCATTTACACATATCCCTTTGACAGCTGACCATGCATGATACAGATATATGGGGTCGTTTTAAATGAGATGCTCTTCATTATTTCACCTGGAAAGTTATCCTAACCCCACCCACACATACATCCTAGTTAACTATAGTGTGCATGTCATAAATATCTAAATGTATGTCTGACTTTCATTGTAAAAATATGGATTGCCTGTTGGCAAAGGCAATGGGAGAGCAAACATCTCTGATCCTGGAAGCTCTGTCTACAGAACCCTAGTTAGTGAGTGTTCCACGGAACCCAGTTGAAAATCACTTATTTAGCCTAACTTTATCATGTAGAGATGATAAAAATGAGAAGTGGAGAGATTAGATTAGATAATTTGGCTAAGTTAAAGCAGATATTTGAATTTGGGTTGGAATACATAGGATCTTATCAGTCATATCATTTTAAAAGCCATCTATTTACTAATGACTTCCAAATTTAAATCTTCCCCAAACTCAAGACTCATATATCCAACAGTGTCCTCGACATATGCCCTTGGACATCTAGTAGGCACTCCAAAACTGCACTCCCAACCTCTACTCACCCCTACCCCCAACATCCTGCCAAATCTGTTCCTCCTGCAGCCTCCCCACTTCAGTTGATGGAAACCTCCTTCTCCTAGTGTTGCACTCCAAAACTCTTGGAGTCTTCCTTAACTCTTTCTCTCACATCCTATACCCAACCAGTCAGGAAATCCTGTTCTTTCTATAAAAAACTATCTGGAACCCAATGATTTCTCCCCTTCTCTGCCACTATCCTGCTTTGAGCCACCATCATTGGGGGGAAGGTGCGGGGGGGTGGATTACTACAATGCCCTCCTGTCTTGCTCCTTAGCTTCTATCCTTTCTTCCCTACAATCAGTCTGTTTTTAACCCAGCAGCCAAATGACTTCAAGTCAAATCAGCGTACTCTACTTAAAGTCTACAGTGAATGCTCCTCTCACAGGAATGAAAGCCCAAGCCCTGATTAAAACAGTTGATGAGACTCTTCATCACCTGGCTTTTTAACCTCTTGGATTTCCTCTCCTGTCCCTCTCCTTCCACTCTTTTGGCCACACAGGCCTTCTTGTCCATCCTCAAACATGCCAGGCACACTCCCCCTTACAGCCTTTGCTATATTGTTATCATTGTCTGGATGCTCTTTTCACATATCTCTGCATCAGGCCACTGCATCACCTTCTTTCTCAAATCTCATCTTCACATGGAGGAGTTTCATTCAAAGGTGCAATCTATATGTCCTCTCCCCAGATCCATTTCCAGTCTGGTGTTAATGATCTTCACTTTCTTACCATGTTTATTACTTATTGTCCATCCTTTTTCCCTCTCTAATAGAATGTATGCTTCACGAAGGCAGACAGTTTTGTCTCTTTTGTTCATGAATGTATCTAATGCACTTACAACAGTACCTGCCCCATAGCAAGTGCTCAATAAATATTTGTGGAATGAATCGATGATCTAGAACTCCTGGGTTCCTTACTATTAGTCCAGTGCTTTTCTTATGATGTCAGGAATTCTCTTAGCAACATGAGAAGGTGAATATTAATAAAATTAGAACCTGGGAGTTGGGTGCCATTAGCATTGAGGATGGAGTTAATGTCAAGTTGGAGGGAACTAAATGGAATTGAAGAAGGAAGGAAAGGACTAAATGGAAATGAGGAAGGCAGAGACTAACGATTCTTAAAAATAATGTCCATGACTGTCTGTATTTGGAAATTATTTTTTTAAGTATATTTTTATTGATTTCAGGGAGGAATGGAAAGGGAGAGAGAGATAGAAACATCAATGATGAGAATCTTTGATTGGATTCCTCACCCCCCACTGGGGATTGAGCCCACAACCTGGGCATATGCCCTGACTGGGAATTGAACTGTGACCTCCTGGTTCATAGGTCGACACTCAACCACTGAGCCAGGGCAGAAATCATTTTCAGTGATTTTTTTGGCTATGTTGTCATTGTGGTTCAATGAAATAGGTGTTTCCTCTTTCCTTCCTTCATGCCTCCCTAGGCATGCAGAGAGCACACACTATATGCCAGACCAGCTGTGTGTTAGGTTCTGGGGTTCTATGATCCCTCCTCTTGAGGAGATTCAATACCAGTGGAATAATCAGATAGATAATTATGAGTTAGTGTGATACATAGTAAAATAGAGTTGTAAATATATGCCTGTCTTGCAATTGACACAAGGTATTCTATTTGGAAGAGAAAGAGTTTGGAAAGTCTTCTGAGAAAATGATAAGATCTGAACGGGCCTGTGTGGTAAATAAGATTTTGCCAGGAGATAGAATGAATAGCTCAAGAGTATGTTTGGGAAAATAATAAGCAGTTGCATGTGACTGGAGTATAGGTTATGGTGAGGTGAGACCAGATATGTAGGTTGGGATCCAGGTTTTGGAAGGTCTGCTTTGCCGTGGTGCAAATGGAAATTATTAACAATTATTACATATGGAAGTGACATGGCCCAATTTGTGTTTTAAAAAACCCCAAAACTGCCTGGCTCAGTTAGGGCTTGTTTAATTCTATCTCCCTCTCCTCTTGCCTGCTTCCCCACCTCCCTGCCCAGATCTACAAGCCACAGGAGACAATTGTCTTGTATTGCTGCTGTTTCCTCAGCAAACTTAATGCCTGCTACATAGGGACATACTGAGTACATAAATAGGGATTCAATAAATATCTATTACTTATTAAATATTCATGTACTTTGACCCACTAATCCCATTTTTTGGAATTTTCCCTAAGGAAATGGTGCACAAGACAGTGTGGGATGGAAAGGAACTTTGATATAATAGAAATACGATGTTGGAAAGTGTTAGGCTTGAATTTGGACCCTACCACTTGTGGCATGTGATTTTCTGAGGTTCGGTATTTTTCTCTGCATAATGGGGATATGTGAAGTTGTCAGGGGAAGGAAAAGAGGCTGCTGAATTAGGCACTGATGGCTTTCAAAAAGGAAGTTTCAAAAAACATGAAGGATCGGGGTGTGTATGGGAGGCAACCAGTTGATGTTTCTCACATTGATGTTTCTCTCTAAAAATCAATAAACATATCCTTGGGTGAGGATTAATAACATGAAGGAAGGTTGATCATTTTTCAAAATAGTTCAGGAGAGGAAGATGAGGAAATAGAGTTAGAGAGTGCAAATTACTCGTTTGAGAAAATTAAGATGGAAGAGAATGAGATAGAACAGGCACTGGAGGGCATTCTCTGATGAGAAGATTTGGTTGTTTTCATCGTAGAAGGGATGGAGCCTTCTATGGAACAAAATGAAGCTAAGAGACTCATTGAGGTCCAAGGAAACTGAAGTGTTGGGGAACCATATGAACAGGGGAAGGAATTAGGTTACTCAAGGAGGAACATGTTTTCAGAGGGACAGCAGTAAAGGCAGGTTCAAGCTACTGAGATATTTTGAGATAGTGACAGAAGTTAAAAGGGCTTTCAATGGATTATCTTGGTCTTCTTAGACATATGAGAATTTAAAAAGCCAAGATAGAATTAGAAATTTCAGAAAAACACACACAACACAATGCCTTTCTGTAGAAAACAGGAAAAGAGTCCCATAAGGGTGAATCCCTTTACCAAGCAGGGTTGAAAGATCCAGCTGCGGTTGGAATAGAAATTTCAACACTCATAGTTTGAAATGGTGACAACAGCCTTAAGCTTCACTCAGCAGATCAGAATGGAGAAACTGTGTGTTTGATCTGATGTAGGGTTGGATATTGGTAGGATGGGCAGAATATGAGGTGGGGCATTGTTAGGACTGTCCAAATTGCTTAGATTGAGGGCAGAAGTGGAAATGAGGTGTGAGTTGGTATATACCAAAGCAAGTTTCCAATGTCTTCTTATGAATGATGAGACATGTCTTGGGAAAACTGATGATAATGGCAACGAGGATGGGAAAAAAATATTACAATCAGATGGCCTAATTTCTGAGGTAGGAAAAGTGCTGGGATGGGTATCATTGAACAGGTCTCTAAACAGCAATGGGGGAATAAGAGAATAACAAGGTGACTATGCTGAAATAAGAGGTCAAATAACACAGACATGTTGATCTATGCATATGTATATATAGTCCATGACTGCATCTTTATCGGGCAGTCACATTTGAGGCTCATTCATAGCTTTCCTCTATTTATTAAACAACTGAGTGCAGGCTTCTGACATCTGGGTCCGGCCATGAGGAAGCTAGGCTAGGTATGGACGGCTGAACATTTATTCAATTAGCAAATATTGGTTGAAGGTACCAGATTCTAGGCATTGTAGACTGCCTGGAGATTCAAGGAGGAAAAAAGTATGGATCCTGCCTTCAAGGCTCATGGTTGACTTTCGGGCATGTGTATATGTGCTATAGAGTCTCAACTTCTCAAGTATTATTAGGGGACACAGGAACTGCCTACCAGTGAATCTCCTTCCTGTGAAATAACTGGAGTGGAGATTGAGGTAAGGGTTCGGAGAGTGCTAGTGAAGATCTGATTGTGTTAGTAAAATTTGGGAATTAACAAAGCATTTTCTAAAAAAGAATTTTTTTTTTTAAGTAACACAGTATGGAACTTAGACTTATCATGAATTTTCCAGCAAAGGCTCTGGTTAATTTAATTGATGTGAGAATTAAATTAATTGGGTCTACTAGCTGAAAACACTGCCTGCAGGTATGAGTAGGATTTCATGGGTAGAAATGCCCTCAGGAGTAGGGTTGCCAGGCATTCTGTATATCTAGAACATGTCCTTATTTAGTGACATTGTCCTGCTTCCTGCATTGGGCTTCTCAGAACAGCCTAAATGTCCTTAATTTGGCCTTTTAAATATATATATATTATAAAAATTCAGTTACTAGAACTATTAATTATATTTATCTTGGCATCTTGTACTTTTATTTGCTAAATTTGGATGCCCTATTAAGGAGCCATTCAACCCCTACACTCTTTGGTGCTTCACCTTGCTCTCCAGTGTCTCGTCAAAGCAAGTGACCACCAGCCCAACGGACACTCCCAGTCCCAGAAATTTCCTAACACAGACACAATCTGTCTTCCTGAAATGTTTCCCTGCTGCCCTTACCATCACTGTTTGAGGCCCTATAGAACAAATGCAATCCTTTTTTACTTAAAGAAGTTCAAATATTAAATTCACTTTGTTGGAGACCACCTCATGTCATAGACTCTTAACAAGCTTTCTATGAGCTAAAACCAGTTGTGTGCTGGTAACTGGATCTCATAAAACAAAAATAAAAAAACCAATAACACACTGATCTGTGGCATATGCTGATTTCTGTGGTGAAAATGCTCCAGCTGTGACACCATGGCCAACTTCAAACCACCAAAATGAAGTCGTTGAATCATAGTTGGTGAGCAATGCACACGCTCCTCTCTTGATCTGCTTGAACACACCAGTCCCTGAGTTTTCTTCTTCTTAACATATTTTGCTGCTTAATTATATTTCATCCTATGTGGATCTTGAATTGTTGATAGTGGTGTTTTGAGGAAAATATTTACAAACATACTACAGGTATGATAAGATTTGATAAGAGATGACAGATTAGCTGTGGAGGATGAAGGAGAGGGTGGGGTCAAAAAACACTCCCAGGTTACTTGGTATTGCTGCCAGTCAAGATGGATTCTAAGAGTAGGTTCAGGGAGGAAAGGTAACTAATGCATACACTCACTGAGCGAATGTTCATTGAGCCAATCCATGCCAGGCATAGGCACTTCTAGGTGCCCAGGGCAGATATAGCAGAGAACAAAATAGAATCCTGGGTATTGTGGAGATGACATTTTATTTCTTTAGAACTGGCCCCTTAGGAATCTTCTGGGGAGTAACTCCCCTATCCATTCCAGCTTCCAGCCACTAGGACATTTGATATATGCCTTTCAAGTACCTTGTACCACATTATTAGAAACCCCCATCCACACTGATTTCAGATGGGTCAGTTGTCACTTCCTGCAAGAAGCCTCCCTGACATTCCTTACTACCTCCCTCCCTCGAAATCCAGGTAGCTCTTGTTCCCATAGCAACCCTTGTAGTCATAAGACATAAACCCTAGTTATTTTGTGTAATAAGTATCTCTTTAATTCCTACTACATCATAAATTGCCCAAGGATGTTTTCTTAGCAAGTTTTATCCTAAATAGATGAAGCAGAGCCATCCATCAGCTTAGCCTTTATCTGAAGTAGTCAAGTCCAAACTAAATATATTTTCAATGAATAATGTTAATGTAAGCCAGTCAAATAATTTTACTTTATATATTTTTCCTCCTGTTACATTAAAATAAAGCCACAAAACAAAAAAAGTCCCTAAAATCTGTCCTTCGGGAATTTTATTATAATTAAACACACACACTTTTCATCATCCATTATAAAAATGTAATGGTTATTGAACTTCCTAACAACGACTTTATTCACTATTTTACACTTGGCTCACTTCTGGAGGAAAGTTACATGCATGGAGGAGAAAGAATAATTAGATGATATCCCCAAAGCCACATATTTACTTGGGAAAGAAATCATGCAAATAAGTATGTGAATCAATATCTTGTGTCAGTCATCCCATGGCCAACTGGGAGGGGGAACAGCCTAGCTCTAGACTCTGGTGCCCAGTAGAAACCATCTCTAGAAACCATTTCATCTTTAGCAGTAAGCATGGCATAGCACGCTGTTCTCTAGATGCATTGCATCTACCACGTGGCAAATCTACAGGACTCCAAAGTGTCATCATTTGAACATGATTTCTTCTTACATAAGTGAGTAGTTTCAGCAGGACCTGTGGGTGCTTAGGTTTTTTGCAGAAACCAGGACCAAAGCCTTACACGTCGCTTTTGTCATCAGAACAGGTATCACAGCCACACTTTCAATATTCCAGTAAGCTTAGATCTTGGAGGCATTCAAGACATTCTGGCATTTCTAATTTTGTTCCAGTTTGAAACTGCGTCATCATGCTTCCTCTCTTATATCAACTCCACATGCAACATGTCTTACCATGGAGCTTTGAGAGCAACTCCACTCTGCAGGGCTCTCATCTTGATGTGCTGGGCCTGAGTATCTTGTTCTCATCAAATTACTTATTTGCTATGATATATATATATACATATACATATGCATTATGTACAGCAAAGTTTGCTGGGGCCTGAGTACTTGTTCTCATCAAATTACTTATTTGCTATGATATATATATATACATATACATATGCATTATGTACAGCAAAGTTTGCTGGCAAGATTGCTTTTGGTTCCATCAAAAGTAACATGAATTTTCCCGTGCCAAAGGATACAAAGAGTATTTATTTTTCAGCTCTGCCACCCAATACGTTTTTACAGAAACATTGAAAGATAGGATCAGTTTCCTGGTGTAGATTACTTCTCCAGATCTCTCTACTGTAGCTCATTTCTTTGCTTCTTGTGAGAAGGCTGGAAGTAATGGGTAAGTTGGTTCTTTGCCCATTAGCCTAGGATTAAAGTCTTCCCGTCTTTGCTGTCACCGAGATTTGTTTGAAACCTTTTCCACTTCAGACACTTAAAGAACAGCCTCATTTAATTCTGCTTAAATAAAATCTTGAAATCTTTAAACAACAAAAGGTCCTATGTGGTCAATCATGTAGCTCATGGGAGCTCCAGGAATTTTGATTGAAGTCTTATCTCTGGTTATATGTAGGCATTGATGCCCTTTTATATTAACACTGAGATAAATCAAGTCAAGGTTTATGGCAAGTGGCAAGGGCAGGTAGAGAGGTAGGAGTTGCCTGAAATTGGGGTCCCTGAAACATATGATTATCACCAAAAACCGGTTTCTTTTAAATCTGGGGGATAATGGTCATGTTATATTCTCAAAGCACCGTCCACCCTAAGGAAGGGCATTCTGCCCTTTCTGCAGGGCTCTGCGTGCACCCTAATCCCCAATGTCCTTAGTACCTTGATGTTTGCTCGTGATTCTACACTCCGTGGACCAGTCTTCGGGGATCACAGGGGCAACCAGCTCAGCAAACTTCGTCAGTGGGCAGCTGGGGGTGCAGCCTGGCAGCGTGAGGGGATATGGCTCATGGTGAGTCTCATTCCGATAGTACATCTCCACGAAGTACTCCCTGGTGGAGGAAGGTAGAGGAGAGAGCTCTGTTAGTTTTGTATTGTTGAACTGCCATGAATTTCTTTCTACTTAGCCTGTAACCCACCAGCTGAGGGACTAGTAGAAAAATGTATGGGAATAAGTAGATTTTAACTAATTTAGGGGTAAGAATGGGAAGACAGTGGAGGTGGGCCAGATCAAGAGGGTGGAAATGGGGGAAGGGGGTTGGTTTGTTAGATGACCAGGGGCATAGGAGATAGAGAACAGAATACTTGATCAGAGAAGAAGCTGAAAGGCCGTGGTTGGAGGAGTTGGGGGTGATTTGATGAGCCTTTGAGTAAGAATTGGGGTGGGATATAGGGGTTCCTTTCTCCTATTTTTTTTCTTCTATGCTTCTCATTTGCTCCTTCCTTTTCTCTCTTTTCATCCCTCAGTATTTTTCAGTCTTTCCTCTGAATGAATGAATCCATCTCCCCTCTCCTTAACCAGGTCATAAACATGGAACTGAATAATACATAACATATGTGTTTGAACACAGCAAAGACTTTATCAAAATTATACCTTAGAAAGACGAAGTGAGGATTTATATTCAAATCCTTACATTCTCTCATATTAAAGAGGGTTCTCTCCATATTTGTTTTCAAAAAACAGTGTACTTTTTGGGGAAGGTGCATTGTCCTAAACCAATCTCAGTAGAGCTAGTATGAAGTGCTTGTGAAAGTCATTTGCCAAAGAGGCCGGAGAGAAATTCAAATAGGATTTAGTGATTTCTTTTTTCTTTGGGAGCAGGGTATAATAACCTCACAATTGCACATTTGGATGTTGTTATAAACAAGCCTTTAAACATTACTTTAAAAAGCCATATAAACAAATATGTAATCACTTATAAGTTTTTAAAAACGTCCCTAATATTATGGGAATGAGTACTTTTATTGGGGACAACTTTTCCAGTGACAGCATTTTTATCTGAAGATGATATGGCAGTCCTGTTCGGTTTGACTCAGTTGCTTGAGCTTCGTCCCGTGCAATGAAAGGTCACTGGTTCAATTCCTAGTTAGGGCAAATGCCCAGTTATTGGGTCCAGTACCCATCAGAATACATACAGGAGGCAGCCAATCAATACTTTCCTCTCTCTCTCTCCCTCTCTTTTCCTTTCTCTAAAATCAATAAAAACATATTTAAAAAATAGTTTTTTTTAAAAAAGATGATATGGCAAAGATGACCCAAAGTCATTCAAAATTTGTGATTCTCTTTCCATAGAACGGAGTTAAAGCTGAGGAGTGACTACATTTCCCAGACCCCCTTGCACCTCAGTTGGACCAAGTGACTAATTTTAGCCAGTAGAATGTAAGTAGAAGTGATACGTTCCCCTTCTGGCTGAGGTGATTCATAAGCAGGTTGCTTTCTCCACCCTCTTGATCCTTTCTGCAAGCTGCCTGCAGATGAGCCCAGCACCCTTAAAAACTGTAGGTCCAAAAGATGGAACCCTGGGTCCCTGAATCACCCTGTGGCTCCTACTGACTAGGAACATCTACACTGAACTGTCAGATGAATGATTGAGAAATAAATCTCCATTGGATTAAGTAAGCCTCTGAGAATTCAAGGTTCATTTCTACAGCAGCCAAAATTACTCTTATTAGTTACTAGAGCTGGTAAACAGTTTTAGGGGATTCAAAATGGGCTCTCGTGGTGAAGACAAGTTAAGATGCAAACAGAAGTTTGGATATAATTGTTTGATAAAATGTGAATGGCACACAATATTTTTAATTTAGTGAATTATTTAATGTAGTATATGATTTTTAAGTTTATGTACCTAACTGAAAATTAAATATCTTAAGAATACAGTTAATCTAACAATAGCAATAATAATAAAAAAAACTTCAGGTCCAATGATATTAATTTTGAAAAGCACCTCTTTAGACACTTACCCCTTCTCAAGGTACAATTCCATTAAGTGGCAGGAAGCGTAGGGAGGAAGGATTCCATTGAAAACATCTAGCGCCATCTGTAGGCCACTTACAGTAGTGTCATGCTGCAGAGATTGGAAATAAATCACTTTTTAATCTTTACCTCGGTTTCAGATTTACATTCAATAGGTATATATTCAGCATTTGTAAAGCACCATGATGGTTTGTGATTCAATTAAATTCCCCATACCCCTAGTGACTTTAGACGTAGAGAGGAGAAGAACTAATTTTGGTTGAGCATCTGCTGTGTGCTAGGCAGTCAGATTTGCATACACATCACTACGTCCAATTAAAAGATGAAGAAACAGACCCAAGAAAAATTAAGTAGCTCACTTACTGTCACATAATCCCCCAAAGAAAGGAAGCACATTTAAGCCAAGTCTTCTGATTTTCCCCCCATGCCTTTTCCCAGAGGCATCTCTCTTTTAGCTTGTGTCATTTTCATTAAAATTTTAAAGTACTTTGGAACATGTTAATGCTAGATTATTTTTGTGTATAGAATGATCTGGGGTTTTAAAATTGGAGAGGAATATATGAGGTTATAAATGTTTAAGGAGAACAAAATATAAGGAAGTAGAGTGTATAGCTTAAAAATAATATACTTTGGAACATATTAATGCTAGATTCTTTTTGTGTATAGAATGATCTGGGGTTTTAGAGGAATTGGAGAGGAATATATGAGGTCATAAATGTTTAAGGAGAATAAAATATAAGGAAGTAGAGTGTATAGCTTAAAAATAATTGTTCAGCCCAGCCAGCATGGCTTAGTGGTTGAGCGTCAACCTATGAACCAGGAGGTCATGGTTAGATTCCCAGTGAGGGCACATGTCTGAGTTGTGGGCTTGATTCCCAGTGTGGGGTGTGTCAGAGGCAGCTGATCAATGATTCTCTCTCATCATTGATTTTTATATCTTTCTCTTTCTCTCCCTCCATCTCAGAGAACAATAAAAAGATATATTTTAAAAAATAATTGTTCTTTCCTAGCTGGTTTGGCTCAATGGATAGAGTGTTGGCCTGCAGACTGAAGGGTCTCAGGTTCAATTCTGGCCAAGGGCACATGCCTGGGTTACGGGCTCGATCCCCAGTAGGGGCCGTGCAGGAGGCAGTTAATCAGTGATTCTCTCTCATCATTGATGTTTCTGTCTCTCTCTCCCTCTCCCTTCCTCTCTAAAATCAATAAAATATATATTTTTTAAAAAGACAAAAAAAATTGTTCAATGTTTATCCCAGAATGGCTGAGAGGCATAGGGGACTGGTTTTGTCACTGATTAGCTATCTAATTCTATGAAATCTTCAACTTCCATATCTGCCAAGTGGGTATAACATTTGTTTGCCTAAGCTATATTGCAGTGTAGACATATTCAAAAAGGGGTTAGAACTGGTTTACTAGAGAAAGAAATGGATTATAGATATGTGATGTCCCAGAAATCACACAACTTAGGACTGGAAACCAGATTAAAAGCTAGGGAAACTTGTGCAACTGACTTTCCAGGCCTGCCTCTCTCCAGGGAGCACTACAGAGCACTTTCTCTGGTCTATGCCGTCTAGAACCCCTGATGATAAGCAGAGTTCCCTGTATCTTCAATCACCTCTTCCGTCTTTGTGCAGAATGAAAGCGTGGCTTTCTCTAGCCACACCACATCTGCAAGATCCTCTGTCATGGAGATGGTGGGTGGAAGACTGAGTCAGCATACTATGTCCAGTTTCCCTGCTCGTCCCAGACTCCATGGATGGGCATTTCAGGGCATAGTCCCTGCAAACTCCGCTCCACCTGTGTCTCTTCCCCTGTCTCTCCTGCTCCAAGGAGGAAGTCTTCTCCCAGATCTCTCTCTTTTCTTTCTGTACCCAAATGCAGCTCTCACTTCAAGTTTCAACTCTCTTTCCCTTTCCCTCTTCTACCTGTCCATTTGCCATCTGGAGTTTTCAACTTGGATGCCCCCCCCTGGAATTTCAAACCCAGTTGTCTAATTGGTACATTCATCTGGCCTAAAACTACTTCTGTTAATGGTTTCATCTTCCTCCCAGTTATCGAGGTTTGAAACATTGCCTTTTCCTTCCACATCATTGCCTTCCACCCACATTCCAGTCCATCACCAAGTCCTGCACTCAGCTTCTCCTCTCCTGTTGATGCCCTGGTTTGGAAAAGTGAGTGCTTGTCTTCGAGGCACCAAAGCACTGGCTTGATGGCATTTCTATACTATTCTGTATGGTGTTTCTGTATATACTCATCTGGTCAGTGTTAGATTGCAAATTCCTCAAATGCCAGAATTATGTATTTAATTTTAAAAGCTTTGAACAGGTGTTTACCACCTACTGGGTAATATGGAAATGATGATCAAGAGAAGGCCCTGCCCTGGCTGGTGTTATAGATATGTGACGTCCCAGAATTACTGGGTAATAAGAAAATGATGATCAAGAGAAGGCCCTGCCCTGGCTGGTGTTATAGATATGTGTCCCAGAATCACACAAGTTAGAACTGGAAACCAGATTAGAAACTAAGGGTAACTTGTGCAACTGACTTTTCCGTTGGTTGGGGCATGGTCCTGTGCACTGAATGGTTGTCCCTTTGCTTCCTGATCAGGGCACATGCCTGGATTGTGGGTTTGATCCCCAGTTAGGGGGCGTGCAGGAGGCAGCTGGATGTTTCACTCTCACATGGATGTTTCTCTCTCCCTCTCCTTTCCCCTCTCTCTAAAAAGCAATAAAAAATATTTTATAAAAAATGAGGGCCCCGCCTTCAAGAGATCACACACCTGAACAAGTGGAGGTTGAGTGGAGACAAAAATACTTACTGCAGAATACATGATAAGTTTTCTGTGGTTCCATGGTTGAGTTGCTGTCTTTATATGATTGAGGATTTCACCGACCAGGACACCTAAAAGAAGATAGAGCAACTGTGGAGCTGGACCAAACATGGGCTTCTATTTTAGTTAATAAGCTTTCAGTTAATTCATACTTAGTGATTCTCTCTGCCGTGATTCTCAAGACTTAAGAAGAGAGGAAAAGAACTCATTTCGGTTGAGCATCTGCCGTGGGCTAGCCGTGTGATTTACGTGCATTATTTTACTGAATTCTGACTTGTGCAATTGACTGTGTAAGTTAGGAGGCTGAGCAATGTGGAAGGTATTTCAGACGGCTTTTTCCCAGACAGTTGTTAGCCAATGCTCCCCTCCAGGGCAGGCCTGAAGTGACTGCATGGTGTGTACTTCTCTGTCTTCGCCTCTCTTGCTTCCACTCTCTGGCAGTCAGGCCTGTTGGAGACCATGGGAGAAAGCAGCTCTCTGGTCGTCTGTCCAGTTCATGGACTGATTCCTGCGGACCATTTCTGTAGGTTCCCTGGGTGTCACTATTAGAGGGGCATGCAGCATCTTTAGCTTCATGTGTCTTCATAGCTGAGAGATTCTGCCCTTCATACCTGGTAGTTGTGGCTCCCGCGGTGGTGAAAGGCGGATGCACAACTCGGTCTCCATCCTGTTTTCAGACGCTGAAGGCTGAGGGTCCCTTGTGGTGCCAGGTGCTGTTTGGGGAGCATGTTGCCTCAGGGATTCCACCATCATCACCTGAAGACCCCTTGTGTCTCTGTTGGTGGTCTCTCTACTCTATTACACATGTGCTCGCTTGTCTTAAGAATGAGCAGTTTTTGCTTTTTTTTTTTTTTTTTGGAATGAGCAGGACATCGATGTTAATAGACACATACTGAGCAGCTTCAATGGGCCAGATGCTTTGCTAGGTGAATCACACATTTCCTGTCCTCAGAAAGCTCATAAAATAGTCAGAAGATACTTTATTGGTCTGTATACCAATAAGCACAATAAAGGATAATTATGGGGTGGGAGGAGGTGACCTGCTTTCTGTAGATGCTGGGACTTTTTTGATTAAAAATGGAGGAAGCTGGCCAGGCCAGTATGGCTGAACATTGACCCAGGGTCGATTCTGGCCAGGGCACATGCCCACATTGCGGGCTTGATCCCTAGTGGGGGGCGTGCAAAAGGCAGTCAATCAATGATTCTCTCTTACCACTGATGTCTCTATTTCTCTCCCTCTCTCCTTTCCTCTCTCTGAAATCAATAAAAACATATTTAAAAAATCAAAAACAAAAACAAAATGGAAGCAGCTGGATACTACATTTCCAACAGGCCTACATCTTTCTGTCCCAGGGAAGGTTGCCTTCAGGGAGCCCTTAAGAACTTCAGTTTTATCTTCATGCCACATCAGTACTAAACCCTGGAGCCAAGCTTCTGTGAGTCATGACAGCCATCTTCCATCAACTTGTCCCTTGTTAGCAGGTGCCTTTGCAGCAGGCTTCAGCGCTGATAATGGGATGCTATTAGCTCTTGGCCGGGAGTGATTGTACACCTGTTCTTCGGAGAAACTAGGGGGAACTATCACAAATATCCCCAGGTTCTGGCATCCTAGTGATGATGTCTTATAGGAGGGGAAACTGAGACTCAGGGAGGTTCAGAGACCTGTCCAAGATTACACAACTCTGAGCAGACAGGCTGAGCTTCTCTGAACCCAGCATGTCCTACTTCACAACCCTTGCTCTTAGTCATTAGACCATGCTGCAATATAAGCTAGCTGCTGAGTTCCCCATTGCGTCATTTATTGAATCTGCATAAACTAGACAAAATGCCATTGTTTGAAAGACATAAACGCCACTTCCCTCACTCTTGGGCCACAGCACGGATTGGCACACTTTTTCTGAAAAGGGCCAGATAGTAGATGTTTTAGGCCTTGTGGGCCATAGGGTCTGTCGTAGCTGTTCACTCTTGGGTGGAAGCACAAAGGCAGCCATAGGCATGACCAGAGAACGAGTGTGGCTGGGTTTCAATAACATTTTATTTACCAAAAAATAGTCAGTGGGCTGGATTTGGACTACAGGGTGTGGTTTGCCAATCCCTGATCTAGAGCACACAAAGATTTCCATCAATATGAGTATGACCAGCCAAATATTTCTAAGCGAACTGTAAGGATTTTCTTGGTGTGTGTGTAGCAAGGTGAGTTGAGGGTGTATATTACCCAACAGTGTCACCCCCGAAACCAACTGACAGAACAAAAAGTTTTGGCAGAGGTCCGAAGCTGCTGCTCAACGTCCTGATGTTCCCATGTGACTCTGTCACCCAGACAATACCTGTTTTCTCTGCAGGGTGGCGTCCAGTCACTTCATCATTCAACAAGCACGCAGCTGACAAGTCTCCCTTGCCTAGCCAGATCGGAACAATAGGCTGAGCTAGTGTTTTGGCAGGTATCACTCAGGAAACAATTTCCTGGCTTATCAACAGCACCGGACTTCCTCCAGAAAATGCAGATTCTGATTCAGCTGGTTTGAGGTGGGGCCTGAGATTTTGCATTGCTAGCCCCATGATAGGTGATGTTGCTGGTCCTTGGACTGCATTTTCAGCAAGGGGCTGAACTCCTGAGCCCATGACTAGGTTGGAGGAAAGAAATCAAGAGTCCTGCCTCTACCATCTAATGGGACTTGGTATTAAGTCATAATGCTGGCACCTGGGGGCCCATGTATGAGGCCTGGTGCTTATATAGCCAATGAGGCCCAACTTTCACCCTCTGCATCGTATCATTATTTAGTGCATAGGATGAAGCTGTTTCCTGGGCTCTGTCCTTTATAGACAGTCTGTATCCTGCCTGCTGATTTCCTCCAATATACCAGATCCTATCAAAGACTCATCTCTGGATGCTCTCCCTTCCCAAAAGGCTGGATCTTGCTGCCCATACCCTTAGCATGGAGTAAGAACTTGTATATTTCTACCATGTCTGCCTCTGTGCCATGCAATCAAGTCTTCTGTGACAGTAGGCCTGCAACTTCCTCACATCACTAATGACCATTGTCCTAAGCATTTGCCACAAGCTATTTTGTACGCCTCATATGGAGTACATGCCTCATTAGCTGCTCTTCTGGTTATAGCTTCCATCACTCTTTTTTGGTAGCTATAATTGACTCCTCTTCTGGCTGGTGATTTGCATTCTTTCTCTAGCTATGCAGTCCCAAGCGAACTTCCTCCCAGTGTGGTCCAACCACCAGGATGCTTTGCTTCTCTGTATTCTTTTGGGATTCTGCTGAACTTGTCCTGACCCCATAAAAATAGAGTCTGGCCATGGATGGAGTCCTGCTGTGATTGTACTGTTTTCCTCAAACTGTGTAGAGTATGTGACTTGAACCATCTCTTATGGCGTAGGATTGCTTCATTGTTATGTCAGCCTGACATCATGGACCTTCTCTTGCTCTCCATCCTTAGTTTTAATGTCTATATTAACAACACCTGAATCTGACACACCCTTTGGTGTCTTGGACCTCCTACCTGATGCCCTCAGAGGCCTCAGTGTCTACCTCCATCCTGCCTGGTCCTGGCTTCTTTCTTCCACCCACCTGTCCTGATTTTAAGGGCTTGGCATCCTCTTGCCTGGGTTACCTTCATTATGATAAGATGTCTCATGCTACGAAGGGCCATAGCTGAGGAGAAGCATCACTGAGAAATAAACACTTTGTAACACCAATGGAAAAATTTAAGCTGAGTCATAAGCTTGCCAATTGCAATAGGTATTATTCTAAAGGCTATAATCAGTCTGCAAAATATGTTTGATTAACTTTCGAAATAGCTACCGCCAAGGGTTTCGGGAAAACAGGCCACTTTTGTCATACCCCCCACTTGAAAAATTCATCCTCTAGGCCACTGGATACATTGATTTTCATGGGGCTCAGATACAAAATCCTTGATTCTTTGATCTGAAGAGGATGAAAAGTATCATTTAGCTTTAGCCCAAAGTCTTCATTTTCCAGATGGGAAAACTAAGGCCCAGAGTGGGTAATACTAAGAATTATAATAACGCATAACATTTATCCTCAGCATATTATGTACCAGGTAGTGTTTGTCCTAAGCCTTTTGAATATTTTCGTGCATTTTAATCTTTATGACCTATGGAGTGGATATCATTATTATCCTGGTTTTGCATCAGGGAAAACTGGTAGGTACAAGAGTGATCAAGTGATTTTTCCAAAGTCGCATGGCTGATTAGTGGTGGAACCAGGACTTAGACCTGTATCATGCAATCACAAATTCAATTTGCTCCTCTCATTTTTTAAAATGTACTTACCCCCCTGTAGTCTAGATTTCTCTTTCTGCTTGTGAATTCCATACAGGGACAGGAGGGACAATTCTGACAATTCTTTCAACTTAGTAATGGTGTCCCCTGTGGCCCAGGAGGGTAACGTGAAATTGTGAACACTCTGCAGCAAAGAAAAAGGGAGGAAAGGTGTATTTTTATTTCTGACTGCCTTCTTTGTTCTTTCACCCCATAGAACTACTGGGTCCAGCCTTTCGTGTCCTGTGTTTCCTTCTAGGAAAACTTTACTCTGTGATAAATAGTGGCATTGATTTTCAGAAGAAAAAGTCACAGAAACTAATTTGCCCCCTCTTACCAAGTCCATAGCTTTGGGCTTAACTCTGGGTCAAAGGATAATTCGTATTTTTCAGAGTAAGGGTGTGGTAGGGCAAGAATATACCTTATTCTCTTATGAGAGGTTTAGAAATATTTTAATTAACCTTGGGGGAAGACCAAGCCAACAGGGTTAGATGATGTTTCCTTAAAAGCTGAATGAGCGGCCTAAAAGGATGGATGGGAAGGTAAGATATTTCTAGAGCCTTCGATAATATACTCCTACTCCCACCAGCTTCCAGTTCACTGCCTCTTGAGGAAAGTCTGTACCTTGCGCACAGAAGGCATTTGGTAAATTGATGACTGAATTATACAGCAGGGCAGGCAGAGATGCTGTGCCAATATTTACTATCTGCCATGAAAGTTAATTAAGCTTGCCTAAATTTCAAAGGCAGGAGAGAGAGAGAGAGAGAGAGAGAGAGAGAGAGAGAGAGAGAGAGAGACCAAAGAAAAGTGAGAAGTGAGGAAACAAGAGAGAAAGAGGTGAAAAAGAACCACACACCATGACCACATTATCGAATAACTCAGATCAAACTGTAATAAGGAAGAAAGAAAAAAATCAAGACCGGAACCAAAATGTGGGCTCTTCTCTCCATTGAAGAGTGTTTATAAATAGACTGAGATAGCTTCCGTGAAACAGGTGCTGATGAAAAAGTAAGAATATTGGGAAGGTAGCATGTGCTTGAGAGGGGGGCAAACGGTGTCACCTGTTATTGCGTTGGAACTATGAAAGCGATTGCTGCCCCGCAGACACTCATGAGGACCGCAGAATGAGGAGTGGACATGAGTTTTGTCAGACTTTCCCCCCAGGATTCCGTGAACTGGTTGGGAAACCAGGATTGTAGAGTATTCCTTTTTGCCAGCAGGTGGAGCACGTGAGTGAGAAGCACCACGTGTCCTTGAAAAACTCAGTAGTTAATTTAGCTTCAAAGGTTATTTTGTATGCATTACATGGCAAGGAAGAGATCCTTTCCTGATAAACCATTTTCAATAGTAGCTTAAAGTTGGTTTGTTATATCTAGAAATCAGATTAATTTCTTTTTATCTTACTGTACAATAACATTATGTTTTTCATTAAAATCCACGATAGGAGCCCAACATTTCTGAGTGACTGAAAAATAAGCGACAAGGCACAGAAGAAAAGCCATTTTGTTTGCAATTTTCTAAAGGGTGAAAACATAAATAATGGTGAGAAGAAGTCAAGATGTTCGAGTTAATATAAAGAAGGCCTGAATTATGTTTCAATATCAAAGAGAGTATAAGTAATACACCTGCAAAAAAAAAAAAAAAGCAAAAGAAAATGTATTCATCTATTTCAAAGTAGGCATAAATCAAAATCAGATTTCAAGTTCATTTTTTAATATATTTTTTCTTTTACCTCACAAAATAAAGGGTCGTAGACTTTACTCCAAATTCCGAAAAGGTCCTTGCCATGGTATCCTGACAATTTTGGCAACGTTTCCATAAAATCCTGAAACACATGGAGAGGGAAAGAAATTTCTACGCCAGGTTTCCAACATTGTGGATATTTTGGGCTGGATAACTTCCTGTTGTGGGGGGTTGCCCCACATATTATAGGATGTTTAGTAGTATCCCTGGCCTCTACTGACTAGATTACCCCTGCTGGGAACTGTTATTCTTTACAGAAATGTGTGCCAGTATTACTGGCTATAATGCCAACCCAGCCAGAGTGGCTCAGTGGTTGAGCATCGACCCATGAACCAAGAGGTTCAATTACCAGTTAGGGCACATGCCCTGGTTATGGGCTTGATCCCCAGTGGGGGTGTGCAGGAGGAAGCTAATCAATGTTTCTATCTCTTTATCCCTCTCCCTTTCTCTCTCTAAAAAAATCAATTAAAACATATCTAATTTTTTTTTTTTACAAATACTAATTGATCATTTCTCATTACTGCATTCAAAATGTGAGCAAAGGCTGGCTTACCGCCACATGCTCCTTGTTTGTCCTGGAAGCAGACTGAAGTGCACTGCCTCAAAATTCTTTTTGGAAGTAGGTTATGTATAACTCACATATAAATCAGTGGCCAAGGTGAGAAGGGAAAGCATGCCCCAGGTCAAAGGACCCCAGGACAACACAGCAGAACCAGGACCTGGTGTCTGGCCATAAGTGTGAAATTTGGATGAGATGCAAACATTCTCTACGTGCTGTATTATTCTTAGATTGCCACGTTAATGAGACCCACCACTCAGCTATCTGCCTGATGAAACTGGCAGCAATAAGCATTTTGGAAGATAATTTACCTTTTGCATAGTCTTGAAAAGGGGCATTTCACAAAATGGAAACATTAAAAACACACACACACACACACACAAACCTATCCTTTGTATATAGTAGGCCCAGCCCCTCAGCCTCAAAATAATGCAGATCATCTTAGACTTGCATTTATGCTGAGCCAGCCACACACTTTCACCTGGTTCCGCTCAGGGACTTGGGTATAAGATTCCAAAGGGACTGGCTTCTTTCTGTCCATGGTCCCAGCACAGCCATGGGGAAGAGGAAGTATGACTGACCTTCATTAAACAGCCTCACCGATTGCCTACCAGTGGTCGGCAAACTCATTAGTCAACAGAGCCAAATATCAACAGTACAACGACTGGAATTTCTTTTGAGAGCCAAATTTTTTAAACTTAAACTATATAGGTAGGTACATTGTTATTAACTTAATTAGGGTACTCCTAAGGCTTAGGAAGAGCCACACTCAAGGGGCCAAAGAGCCGCTTGTGGCTCACGAGCCGCAGTTTGCCGACCACTGGCCTAGACCAGCCACTGCAGGCCCGTTCCACCCACACTTTCAAGAAGCTGCAGCTCCGCCCTTGGACTTGGCCCTCATACTCATGCACACATGAAAAGACTCCATTTGTAACCTTGTAAGGCTGCAGCCTCTTCTGAAATTCCTCCGATTTCAAAGTCTCCCTCTCTAGTTCTTGAAAACGAGGGCAGTTCTTGAAAGGCAGGAATAGCAACTGAGGACAAAAGAAAAATCATAAAACCTTTGTTAGTCAGAAGAACTTTGCTAAGGAAGCTGCAGCCATATTTTAAACATTAGGTGCAAAGAGACATTCATAAGAGATTCAAATGTGTTTTGAGCTGAATGGAAATCCTAAAATTGAGGGGGAAGAGGTAAGGGATCTGCTGGTTTTAAAAGTAGAATATGCACCCAGAACTGGAAATCATTTTTTTTCCTTTCATGAACTTGCCTACAGAGAACTGTGCTATTGGTAAATATTCACACTTCCTGGTTTTTCCATGTGAAATAATAACCAATCTCTTGCTTCCCTCCCGACCCCTTTTATTTTCTAGGTGCACATGAGTACAGAGAAATGAATTACAGGTTCTGGAAAGAATCTTGAGAGATCAAGTAAACCATTCATTGACTTAATTCTTGCAAATTTGCAGACTGTTGTTAAAATAAGGGCACATATTAAATCAATAGAAAAATATATTTAAAGACCTATTGTGAGGACAAAGTGACCATGCAAAAATAAGTTTAAACCCAACAAGCGGTTGTAGCTTTAACCATACTCTACAGGTTGGTGACTCCCGAGTTTATTTTGTTGCTCTTGTTTTCCCCCTGTGGCTAGTCCTGAATTTCTAGCCCTCGGTAGATATCACTACTTGGATGGTTCTCTTCTTCCCCAAATGTAACATGTGCAAAGCTGAGCTCAACTTCTTCATTTTGAACCGTTTCCTCTTTGCCATCTCTCTACTTTTGCCTAAGGCAAGATGATCATCCTGCTTCATGAGCTCATCCCTTTTGCTTGCTAATTTCAACGTATTTCCAGAATAGACCCCTTTTCCTGATCTTCCTTGTCCCTTTCCTGTCCGAGCCACTCAAACCTGTGTTTCAACCACTGAGAGCTTCCTGTTGGATAGGTCGGTGTCCACCCTTCCTACCTTCCCATGCTGTCTCCACAAGCAGCCCCACAAATCCTTTTTGTTTGATTTGTGTAAACACGAATCCTTTTACAGCATCAGTCAGATCATGCCGTCCTGTGCTTTATAATCCTCATTGGCTTTCCATCTTACTTGGAACAAAACCTAAACTCACAGTTAGCCCCTAGTGCAGCCGTGGGCAAACTACGGCCCGCGGGCCGGATCCGGCCGTTTGAAATGAATAAAACTAAAAAAATTAAAGACTGTACCCTTTTATGTAATGATGTTTACTTTGAATTTATATTAGTTCACACAAACACTCCATCCATGCTTTTGTTCCGGCCCTCCGGTTCAGTTTAAGAACCCATTGTGGCCCTCGAGTCAAAAAGTTTGCCCACCCCTGCGCCTAGTGACTGCTCGGCCCTGCGTCCCACTGCCCTCCTCACTCACTCCTCTCCAGCAACACTGTGGCCTGGGAAGTCCCTTGGACACACAGGCTTGAGGTCTCTGCAGACTGTTTCCTGCTTGAGACACTCCCCCACTGACTCCCACCCCGGGTTTTCTAACCATCCTGCCCAGCCACCACATTGCCTTGTTTTATTTCCCTCAAGGAGCTCATCACCATCTGAAATTATTTTATTTCTTTATTTCTTATCTATTTCCTATAAAATATAGACTCGAGGACAACCAGATCTTGACTATCCTGTTCACGCATGTGTCATCAATGCCTGGAACTGGGTCTGGCATATTAATAGCCACTGAGAAAACACTTTTTTATATAAGTTGCTTCCTGTCATTTCTGAGTCTGTGTGTCACTTGTCTTACCCGTCTTTCCTTCCCCTAACGTCTTTGCCATCTAATTTCAAGCCCTCATTTCCTTATTTCCGAATCGCTTCAACCATGTCAGAGGCTCAAGTATCCTTTCCTTCTAAGTCACTGTCAGACAAATGCCTCAAAGCACTACTCATCATCCATGTATGGTATTGAAGAAGGTATACTTTAAAGTTTTTTTAATTTTAATTTTTCAATTACAGTTGATATTCTGAAAAAAAAGTATACTTTTATATCTACTGTTTTATGTCAAATTTCATTGCATGGCTTTCAAATTTTTCCATAGTTAGAAATGACATTATTGAGGGGAAAAGCACAAGACTGTTCATTTAAAGGGCTAGGCTTTAATGAATTATTTCACCTTTCTAGACTTGTTTCCTCATCCCACATATTGAAAGAATCAGGCTGAAAATATATAGAACTAGAGACCCAGTGCATGCAGTTCATGCACTGGTAGGGTCCCTAGCATCTGCCAGCTGCCGGCCAGGGCCTCCCTCCCTTCCCCCGACCGGCCCTACCCCCTGGTCGAACTACCAGTCGAGGGGACTATTTGCATACTATGCTTTTATCATATAGGATAAAACCTAAACATCTGCCAAACATTTTGCAGTTTACAAAGTCTTTTCCATTACTTAACTAACGTATTTTTCTCAAATCCCTATGAAGGAGTTAGGGGGTGACTGTTGTTCTCAAAATACAGAAAAGGAAACTGAGGTGCTGGGAGGTTACTCAAGGTCAAGTGTCTGAAGTAATTGGCTCTCAGACCTAGGTTTTCCCCAACTTTAAATCTAGCCTTCCTTTTATAAGACACTGCCATTCAGCCTCATGATTCCTTCTGGCTATTAAATTTGGATTCTCTGATCTGTACCCAAGACAGCTTCACTCTTTCTAAATATGAACTCGGAACACAGAAGGGCAAGCACTCTGTTTATTCACTCACTGCCTTCTGGCTGCCTTCCTCTCTTTCCTACCCCTCCTCCAAGGTCTGGTTCAAGTTCTCACTCTCTCCAGGAAGACCTGAATGACTGACTGACTGCCCTTTGGTAGCTCCACGTACATCTCATTCTCTGACTTCCTTCAGCATGTACCGCTTGTATTTGAAATCACTGCTCACCATCTTGCATTGTATGCTACACATTTCACACGTGAATCTTTTTCATCAAATGGATCCATAAATTAACGAAGAAACCTGGCATCATATTTCTCTACAGCACTTAGCACAGCTCTGGGGATAACTTTGTATTGCTTGATTTTATTAGATTTCTTAGTTGATATTAGAGGACTGTTTTTATCTGAGAGAGCAGGGAGCTGGAAGCCATAGGTAGGTAATCTTACTTGTTTCTCTCTTCCTCTCCCTCACTCTCCCCGTTTTTCTCTTCCTGTTCTAAGAGCACCTGAATTCTCTTTACCATTTAATTTAATTACTACCTTTCCGGATTAAGGATTTAACAGCTACCTTGGTCTACCTTGGCTAAATTTAGTGTTGCTGTCCACTCTTTAAGCAGCAAAGGCTGTGTTGAAAGTGACTTTTTTTCTTTTTGGAAGAATATATTCACAAACTCCTAAGAATACTGATAGTCATAATACCTCACTCCTGATTATGTGATGGAAAGAGGCATAAATAAATAATCCTGACTTTTCAAGAAACACTAGAAAAATTGTCTGGAATAGATTTACCTAGAGTGAGGTTGACAGGGTTGGGAAAAATTCTTAAGTCACCAGATGTAGCAATTGAATCACATTTCCAGGAGCACTGGCAGGGCCAAGAGGATAGCAACCTACCCCAGAGTTGTCTGGGCTACAGTCAGGGTCCAGTGGTCATGCTGAGCTCATAGAGAGATGAGATGGTCATGCTTTTACTGTGACTGCAGAGGGATTAGAAGGATTCCTTGTTCTAAACCCGCGGTCGGCAAACTGCGGCTCGAGAGCCACATGCGGCTCTTTGGCCCCTTGAGTGTGGCTCTTCCTAAGCCTTAGGAGTACCCTAATTAAGTTAATAACAATGTACCTACCTATATAGTTTAAGTTTAAAAAATTTGGCTCTCAAAAGAAATTTCAATCGTTATACTGTTGATATTTGGCTCTGTTGACTAATGAGTTTGCCGACCACTGTCCTAAACTATTTCCTTCATATAGTCTTAGATTCTACACCTGGGAGATGAGTTAGCTTTATTACTATTAAAAAATAGCAATTCCTCTGAAAAGGTTAAAGAATTATTGATCAGTCCTACCCAGTGTAAATAAACTTGAGTTTCTCTCAAAGCAGCTTGCCTTACAGCACTAGTTCTCAGACTTGGCTGTCTCTGGAGTCATCTAGAGAGATTATTTTAAAAACACTGCTGTCTGGCCCTGCTGGTGTGGCTCAGTTGGTTGGAGTGTCATCCCATACACCAGAAAGGTTGTGGGTTTGATCCCTGGTGGGGACCATATGGGAGGCAATCGGTCAATGCTTCTCTATCACATTGATGTTTCTCTCTCACTCTCTCCCTTCCTCTCTAATATCAATTAAAACATATCCTCAGATGAGGCTTAAAAAATACTGATGCCTGGGTTCCAACCTCAGAGATGCTAATTTGTTATGGAGAGTCCCCTGGGCATTAGGAGTTTTATGAAATTGTCAGGTGATTCTAATATGTAGCTAAATTTGAGAAGCACTAGTTTCCAGAGAAGAAAATTGTTCTGGAATTGCTGGTTCCAACAGTGATGCTTACCAGTTGTGTGGCTTTGGGTCCATTTTGTTTAACTTCTCTAAGCACTTATTTCCCTGGCTATCAAAGGAGAACAATAATATTGTCCATTCAAAAGTAAATATAATGGCACATAAAAAGTGTTGCGTACCAATCATATATTCAATTCAATTCTTTTTTTTCCTACCTAGAAATGGGGATTTTTCATGGGGTAAAGAGGTCTTAGGATATTCTGTGATGGAGTGCCGGGAGCCGGTCCATCCTTGCTGCTTGACACAGTCGCTGCAGAGAAGAAACATCTGCACAGCATATGTTTCAAGGGACCTGGCGTATATGGCATACTGTTCTTAATATGTTTGCTCACCTTCGCGCTATGTGTTTTAACCAAGGTCACCTCTCCGAGAAAGGTTGTTTCCCCAGGTAGG